>NC_133621.1:722524-882524 GCF_048593235.1 Sminthopsis crassicaudata | reverse complement strand
GAGCCCATCCACGAGGAAAAGGGAACCCCAGGCGGCCGGCACTCTCAAGCAGCTTCTGGAGCAAGCTTTGGATGATCCCTTAAACAAGAGCACAGCAAGTAACCCTGGGGCTGACTCAGGCTCTTCTCTGGCAGGTCAGACACTGACTGCAGCTGAAACACCTGGGCACCTAATGGGGACTCACTGGGCAAGACCCTGAAGTTGGGAAAATGGAAGACAAAAGGAGGGGGAAAGAGCAGAAGATGGGATGGGGAGCACCACGGAGACAATCCGCTTGAGCCTGGATGGACGAGGAGAGAGCGGAGGACCAAAGGGCCTGGGATGCTCCGGTGCAGGAAGAGCCACTTGACTGAACAGCAGCCCCAGGTCTGAGCCAGAAACAGTATTTATTTGCTTTAAAATCTCCCTGATAAGTTGGAAAGGATGGCTGTCTTCCTTACTTCAGAAGGGTGGGCGCAATGGGTGCAGAGTTTGGCTACGTGGAGGGGCAAGCGAGGGGCCAGATGAGGCACCCGAAGGCCCGGGTCGGAGCTCCGTCCCGTCATATGGGGCCGAGAGAACCTGTCCTGCTGGACGTTACTGGGCCAAACGCTGCAGCTCTGATGGGCGCCTGGCTAGGCGGGCCCGGCATTTCTCCCCAAGTGTAAGAGCAGCACAGGACCCAGCCCACAGCCCGCGTATTCAACCGGCAGTGATAGCTATCGGGGACTTGGATCCCTCCATTTTTCAAGGACCTGGGGGAAGCAGCAGCGTCTGAGGTCAGCCCCCCGTGGTGTGGAACCCTGCGCTCGCGGAGCCCTGCGCCGGCCCTCTCAGAGCAAGAACCGTGGGCCCCGGGCCAGGAGATGAACCGAGGACAAAAGCACCTTGGACAGATCTCAAGCCTGCTCTTTATTGCATTCATTCGTTGTGTGACAACAATAATACTCAACGGCAAGTTTATTTACACAAGGAAATCCCATGTCATCCCGGGGGCTTTCTCTTGGCCAGAAGACCAACAGCGGGCACGGGATGCGCACTCACTCGATGGAGGGCCAAGGACGAGGACGGCACGCTTTTTCTTCCATGCAGACGAGCAGACATCGAGATGTACAAACTAGGAATTTGGGATAACATGCTACCCTTACATACTCGGAGTTACTGCAACACTTGGTTTTCCCTCAATGAGTCTAAAGAAAGATGAAAAGAAAAAGGACTTTAAGAGTGGGACAGTTTGTCTTTTCTCTCGGAGCTGCCCAAGGATCTGTTAGCAAAATGTGGCACTTGTCACTCCAAGGACTGAATTGCCGGGGCTCCGAAAAGTACAAAAGCAGTAGTTATGACTTATATACCCAGGTTGGGAGGGGCACCAGGTCCGAACCCCAGGCTCCGCCCTCCAGCGAGTGCCCTGTGGTCCCTGTGCCGGCCTTCGTGGCCAAGTGTCCCTTCACATGGAGTTCTTCCCAGGTGTGCAAATCAAAACATCAAAAGACACGATGGACAGGAGCCTCCTCTCAGTGCCCCCCCCCCATACCCGAGGTCCACACACACGTACACACAGCACTCACGCGTGCAGGAGTCCCCCCACACCCACTCACGCCCACTGGCTTCTCCCACGCAACCCCCCCCCCCAGCCGGCCCCTGGGCCTGCTCTGCCCCCATTGCCCACTGGTGGTGGGAAGCCTGGTCCTGGGCGGCCGAGGCTGTTCTTGAAGCAGCCCAGACAAAAACGGAGCTCACGCCTCCCGGCGGCACGTGACTTCCGAAGCCCTCTCACCTTTTCATTTGCCCAACCCCCCAAGCAGGTTTTAATGAAAATGTGCAAGGGTTCAGAAGGGGCTGGAATGTCTGAGTGTTTCTGCCGAAACCCTGGGGCCCCTGGAAACGTCCTCACATTGCCTTGGCGCGGGGACGGGCACCCATCGCACATGCACATCCCGGCGGCTGTCTCCTGGCTCTCACTCCAGATGGTGCCGCATGGAGGTTAGTGGATACCATGTCAAGGCTATCACGCTTGCTCGGTGGGCCGTGTGGCCCCCATCACTGGGCTTGCTCTTCCGGATCATTTGTCCCCAAAGTGGCGCAGAGATGGATGGGTTTTAGACCAAGATGACTTCCTGAGACTAACTTGCCTCTGCCCCACGTTGAGAGCGTGGAGGCTCCGTGGTGTCTTGTCAGCTGGGGACGCTGTTCCACACCCCCTCCCCCCACGGGCCTTCAGTGCCTCAATCTGAGCCACAGCGTGTCCGGAGGTGAAGTGAGTAGGAGACTCGTTATCCCTTCAGCTTGGCCACTGGCTTCCCGCCACCCAATTCCTGCCAGCTTGGGAGACCGTGGCTCAGGAGGGAAATCCTGCAGGAAGCTCCTTCCCTTTCTGTGAGGAGTTCACAGGTGGCAGAACATGTCGCACACACACTGGGAGCCGCCCCAAGTCTCAGTCCAAGGCCCCAGACATCACCAGGAGCTGTGAGCAGGAACCTTATTCTCTTTCCAGTTCAATGTTTCTGACGGGAGTCAATGGAAAACTTGGGGGGGGATCCACCGACGTTATGGCTCATGGGGCAAGAAGAGATTGCCAAGGCTGGTCACCTCAAGCCTCCTCAGCGTACCAAAGGGGAGACTGCAGCAACTCCCCCAAAGGAACATGAGGGTCGGGGGCTTAACGACCGATCCGAGCCAGATGCAGCAGCCCCTGAGGGGCTCCGTCCCACTTGGGCTCTTATGGCAGTGCTCGACACTGGCAGCGAGGAAACAAAGGAGCCCCACTTGGGGCAGCCCCAGCTTCCTTCTCTGAGGAGCTCCAGGCCCGGTCCCCAAGAGGGGAGCGAGCTCCCGTGTCCATGCGCCAGCTTCTTCCCTGAGGGAGCCTTGGACTCGGGGCAGGCCAGCTGGGAACACTGGAGCTTCTCCTGCAGGGAGCCGGGCGGCCTCTCCATTCTTGATCTTAGGGCACCGCCCTCCGAGTCCACTTGTGGTCGGTCCCAGCTGGTGCCGGCTCAGAAACTGCTGCTCCTCTTGGCTTCTAGTCGTACCCTTCCCGTTTCTGGCAGTGCCATGTGCCCACTCTTCTGCCAACTGCTGCCCACTGGTGTAAACTGTGCTTAAGACTCGGGGATTCTTGTAAACGTGGCCCACCCTGCTCCCAAAGCAACGCGCCTGACGGCAAAGCAACAACTGAGCTCCGGGACCACAGTTCGTACCCACACAGGACATGGAGAGGCCCAAATGGCCCATTTTCCAGCAGCCAAGCACCCTGGAAAGCCCCTGGGAGGTCCTCTCTTGGAGGACAGATCCTGGGTTCAACCTCCAACCCCAAAGAAGACAGACAACACACACCCCGGGCCTCTGCCATCTCAACACCCCGGCAGGGAGACCCAGCACAGGGCAGCCTCGTCCTCCACAATGCCCAGGACTGGAAGGGTGCAGACCCTCCTCCGTTTCAGCCCCTGGGAAGCAGCAAGGTCAGAGTCCGGGGCTGGATGTCAGGTCCCCTCCCCGAGGGTCAGGGAGCATGGCGGCCACAGACACGAGCACCACCCATTTTAAAAGGAACCTCCTTCCCCCGACACGTAGCTTCCAGCCCCTCCTGGCTCATGGATGACGGCGTGAGGAGCCAGGTCGCAGCCCCCAGAAGCAGCCCTGCTCACTTTGGGGCTCACAGCCCCCCGCACCGGGCACTTCCATTTCCTCCAAAGCGCACCGGGAGCCCAGCCCCATGGAAAATCTCCAGTAGAAAAGAAAAGCGAGAAGTCCTGGGTCACGACCCAGCCAGGCTGCTCCTGGGGGTCCTGACGTGTAGAAAAAGCAATTTCCTGTTCCGAATTTGTGGGGACGGGGAGTGGGGGGGCCCGTCAGCACAGCTGACCAGCCGGAAGGGAGGAGGAGCACGGGACGGGGGTCTGGTCCGGGAAGCCTCGCTCCCGCCCCTCCCTGGGCACCACCCCGGCTGCCCCCCCCTCCACTTTAAGGCTCTGGCGTCCTCTCGAAGGACAGCTGGGGAGGGCCGGCTCGCCTTTCTGCAGCCAGGGAGGAGGCAGGGATGCCAGCCGTGTCCAGGCCCTGCCTGGCTCTCCAGCATGTGCTCCCGTGCTCCAGGGGGGTGAATCTGGGGTGGAGGGAAGGGGGGGGTTGGAGAAGAGGCCCCGCCCACGCCCACCCCGTGATCCCTTCAGTCTCAGTGCTTTGGGATCCCCCGGGGCTGGAGCCCAGAACGCCCATAGTTAGGTATTGCAGGGAGCCCCGGGCCGGGGGGGCCGGAGGCAGGCGCCTGGACCGCCGCCCCAGCCAGGTACAGCCTCACTGCTCAGTCGCGCCCTCCAGAGCTTCAGGGGACGCGGGCTCAGCCCTCCGAGCTTTCCTCTGCTGCTGCTCCTTCTTCCGCAGCTTCTCCCGCTGCTTCTCCATTTTCTCCTGGGCTTTGCGGGCCTTCTCCAGGGCCGCCTTCATGTCCTTGAGCTGCTTCTTGATGATGGCTCTATCCTGCGATGAAGTCACTCCGAGGGCCTGGCAAAGCGACAGAGGCCCGTCCCATCAGGTGCCTGGCCCGGCCCCAAGCCCCAAACATGGCCTGGAACCCAGAGCCTGGCAAAGAATCACAGAGGCCCTTCCCATCAGGTGCCTGGCCCAGCCAGGAGCCCCGAGCCGGGCCTAGAGTCCTGAGCTTGACCTGCAGCCCCGAGCCCGGCCCATGCCCTAAGCCCGGCCTATAGTCCTGAGCCTGGTCCTGAGCCTGGCAAAGCGACACACAGGCCCATCCCTTCAGCTCTCACATGCGGCCCGAGCCCCCAAGCCTGGCCCTGGGTGGGAGCTGTCCGAGGCCGAAGCCCCCCTTCTTGGCTTCATCTTGGAACTGGGCAAGACTGGCAGAGGGGGCAGGCCTGAGCCCCGCAAGCGGATCCCCCTACGCCCCAAGGCCCCCAGAGGGACGGGACCGCCGTCACCCCATCAGCCCGGGACCGAGATGTCCCGGAAACCCAGGCTCGGCGCCCCATGGCGGCCTCGGCCCAAAGGAACCCCTGGACCGGGCAGGTGGGTACAGGGGCTCGGTCCCACCAGAAACCCGGCATCAGGCTCCTGGGCAAACCACCGACCCAGCTAGTCTCGGCTGCCCTAATTCCACCTCCTCGGCCTCCTCTGATTGGGAGGTGGCCTTCTGAGCTCCTCCCGGTGCCCGGCTCCCTCTTCCAACCACGGATTTCCCCCCCCCCCCCACTAAGGGAACTTCGGGAGGGGAGGGTGGGACCCCCAGCGCTGGCACAGGGCCCAGCACAAGGCGGATGCTTAACAACTGGGGGTCCAGATGAGCGGGGGTGTGGATGGCAGGAAGCGGGCACCCGAAGCAATCCTGGGCCCGCTGCCCCAGCTGCCCCCCCCAGACTGTCAGAGAGGGCCCCAGGGTGGGGGGCTGCGAGGGGAGAACGGCTGCCCGGGCCAGGGTCCCACTGAAACCCAGGGGAGAAGAGGAGGTGGCGGGTCAGGGCCTGCCCAGGAAGAGGTTTGAGGCTCACGGCGAGTGCCCAGGGCAGCGTGATGGCCCCGCCTGGATCCTCCCATTGGACGGGGAGGGGGGGGAGAAACACGGATTGTACCTTGTGGAGTGAGCCCCAGCCCGAGCTGGGGTGGGGGCAGGGCCCGGGCGCCCCCCTCACCTTGAGCTTACTGCCGTCCAGCTGCAGAAGCTGCTCCCCACTGACACTCTGGGTGCTAAACTCGGCCACGTACTGCTCCAGGTTGAGGCTCCGCAGCCACTGGGCCACCTGCTGCACGCTCCACTCCCGCACGGCCCGGCCCTGGCCCTGGCTGTGCTTGGGGGACTGGCCCTCGTCCAGGATCTGCGGAGGAGCAGCGGGGAGGGCTGAGAACCAGGGGCCACGGGGCAGCCCCCCCAGGATAGAAGGCAGAGGACCTGAGCTTGGGATCAGGGGCACCCCAGGGGCCACAACACCCCTAAATCTACCCCCTGGAGGAAAGGGCGGCCAGGAGCAAAGCAAGGTGGGGTAAGCCACGGGGCGCCCAGGAGGGCCTCCGGAGAGCAGGGGGGAAGGCCCAAGGGCAGCCTGGGGGGGACGGGCTTCGGAGCCGCTCTGACCCTACAAGATGAAGCTCCCGGGGCCCCCCAAGCCCTGTCTCTAACGAGGGCGGCAGTGGCCCCCGTGCTGGGGTCCCCTCTGCTCCACCCCCCAGCCCGGGCTCTCACCTCATCGTCAATCATATCCAGACTCTGAGTGAGAGCGTGAAGGGAAGGAAAGAAGAGCGTTCAGAAGAGGGTCCCCGTTGGGGGTGGGGCCCCCAGGAGGGCTCTGACCTTCCCGGCCCCCCCACCCCAGAGGGCCCGTGGGGAGCACGCACCTCATCGGAGGACAGGGCCAGGGATCTGGAGAGCCCTGGAGCTTTGGGCTCCGGCCCCAGGCCGCTGAGGTCCGCAGAGCTCGTGCTGCTGGGGCTGAAATCGTCCGGGAGGGGGAAGTTCTGCGGGAAAGAAGGGAAGGAAGAGTGAGGGTGGGAGGGGGCTGCTTTCCCAGCATGCCCCGGGAGGGCTCCAGTCTCGGTCTCCGCGTGGTAGTCACACGGCCCACGGGGCCACGGGCGGCGCGGCCCCACAGCTCCCTCGGCCGGAAGTCTGCGGGCCGTGATGGGGGCGCAGGAAGGCCGCTGTCCACCCAGACACGGGCTCAGCTGTCTCGGGAGCCTCCTCCGGCAGCCCCGCTCCCAGCCGGCTGTCGTCTGCTCTTCCAATCCGAGAAACCAAAAGATCCCAGGAAGAGTCTGAGGAGAGGCCAGCTCGGAGGCGGCCTCCACATCTTCCAGGACCTCTCCGGGAGGGGGCTCTCGCCCATCTTTCTCGCCCCCGGGCTTTTTGGGCAACTCTGGAAGCTGGCTCCTGTCCTGCCTGGCCACGATTCTGGGCCCCCGGCAGCCTCCTAGGGCCACAGAAGAGACTCGGCCCCAAAGGCTTTTCATCCTTCTCTGCTGCCTCTAAGGCCCAGCTCCCTCCCCATGGGACCCCAGCCTGTCTGCCCTCCCCGACCTTCTCTGCTCCACCCCCAGATTTCTCTCCTTGGGCACTCCCAGCACCACGGGGCACGCTCTGCCCTCGGGGCTGCCCAGCACTGCCCGAAGCCCCTCAAGGGCACCTCGCCTCACTGAGGCTGCACTGACTGCCCCCCCATCCCGGCTGGGCCCCCCCTTGGCTGGTGGCAGAGGGCTAAGCCCCCCTGTCTGCCCCAGCTCTCTGACAACATCCCGACCCTTACTCCCATCAGCCTTTGTCCCTGAAGTTATCCCCTCTGCCATCCCCGAGACCCCCCAGTGCCCACAGACTTCCCTTCAGAAACCGTCCCTTCCTTCATCCCATCCCGCTCTTCCTCTCCAGGTTCAACCCCAGCCGGGACCTGGGCTCTGAGGCTCTATCCCCCAAAAGCGGTCAGGGTGCGGGCTGCGGCCCCCCGACCGCTCCAGTTTTTCATGGCCACGGTGTTTGCCAGTCCTTCCTCCCTCCCTCTTGCCACCCTCAGCAGCCAGGCCTCAGGCATCCCTTCTGGCCAATGACACCCTCCCATCTGGGGGCCCCGGCTCCCTGCTTCTGGACGAGCCTGAACTCTGCCTGGCACCCGATGCCCTCCACAGCCCAGAGTGCCACCGGCCTTCCGAACTCGCCGTCTCCCTCTCCTATTGCAGCCCACCTGAATCCCACCTCAGGCCGCCCCAAGGGGGAGGGCACCTCAGGGGGCGGGGTGTCCCCAGCTTTCCCTTCTCCCAGAGGGGCGGGGGGCTCTGTCCATACTCCTGGGGACGGTCTGGCTCTCTGACAGCACCCTGACTCTCACCCCCAACGGGACTGGGAGAGAGAAGTGAGAGGAGCAAAGGGGAGTGGGAGGGAAGGGATGTGAGGGGGTGGGAGGGAAGAGGGAAGGGATGTGAGGAGCAGTGGGAGGGAAGGGGGGAGGGATGTGAGGGGCAGTGGGAGGGAAGGGGGGAGGGATGTGAGGGGCAGTGGGAGGGAAGGGGGGAGGGATGTGAGGGGCAGTGGGAGGGAAGGGGGAAGGGATGTGAAGGGCAGTGGGAGGGAAGGGGGGAGGGATGTGAGGGGCAGTGGGAGGGAAGGGGGAAGGGATGTGAGGGGGTGGGAGGGAAGGGGGAAGGGATGTGAGGAGCAGTGGGAGGGAGGGGGGAAGGGATGTGAGGGGCAGTGGGAGGGAAGGGGGAAGGGATGTGAGGGGCAGTGGGAGGGAAGGGGGAAGGGATGTGAGGGGCAGTGGGAGGGAAGGGGGAAGGGATGTGAGGGGCAGTGGGAGGGAAGGGGGAAGGGATGTGAGGGGCAGTGGGAGGGAAGGGGGAAGGGATGTGAGGGGCAGTGGGAGGGAGGGGGGAAGGGATGTGAGGGGCAGTGGGAGGGAAGGGGGAAGGGATGTGAGGGGCAGTGGGAGGGAAGGGGGAAGGGATGTGAGGGGCAGTGGGAGGGAAGGGGGAAGGGATGTGAGGGGCAGTGGGAGGGAAGGGGGAAGGGATGTGAGGAGCAGTGGGAGGGAAGGGGGAAGGGATGTGAGGAGGGGTGGGAGGGAAGGGGGAAGGGATGTGAGGGGCAGTGGGAGGGAAGGGGGAAGGGATGTGAGGGGGTGGGAGGGAAGGGGGAAGGGATGTGAGGGGCAATGGGAGGGAGGGGGGAAGGGATGTGAGGGGCAGTGGGAGGGAGGGGGGAAGGGATGTGAGGGGCAGTGGGAGGGAAGGGGGAAGGGATGTGAGGGGCAGTGGGAGGGAAGGGGGAAGGGATGTGAGGGGCAGTGGGAGGGAAGGGGGAAGGGATGTGAGGGGGTGGGAGGGAAGAGGGAAGGGATGTGAGGGGCAGTGGGAGGGAAGGGGGAAGGGATGTGAGGGGCAGTGGGAGGGAAAGGGGGAAGGGATGTGAGGGGCAGTGGGAGGGAGGGGGGAAGGGATGTGAGGGGCAGTGGGAGGGAGGGGGAAGGGATGTGAGGGGCAGTGGGAGGGAGGGGGGAAGGGATGTGAGGGGGGAGGGAAGTGAGAGAGGACGGGAGGGCACAGAGGGAGGGGATGACAGGGAAGGGAGGGCACGGAAGGGGGGAGAAGGAGGAGGCCTTTCCTGGAGCCCGGATGTCACCCAGTAGGGCATCAAGCACAGGAAGGGGGAGGACGGGCGGGGTCCGGCCCGGCTGTCTGGCCCAGGTTTTCTACCTTGGGCCCTTTCTTATCTGAGCTTAGGTGCCCAGGAGGGGGCTCCGGGGCAGAGGCGGGCGCCGGAGGATTTCGGGAGCCGAGGGGTCCTTTTCCGCGGGCACTAAACCACGAGAAAGGCGCGCGGAGCGGCCGCGGGGAGGGCTGCGCGGCGGGCGGCGGCCCCGGCTCCGCATTCTGCAGCCTGGCTCTGGAGACCCTGTTTGTGAAAAAGCGCACGTTAGGGCCGGAGGCGGCGGCGGGCGGGCAGGGGCCCTGCGGGCCCCACCGGAAGCCGCCTCAGCCCTCACCCTCCCGGCCTCGGGCTCAGGGTTAGTGGTTCTCCGGGAGCAGTTAGTGGTCGGGGACCGGACGCTGGGTTCGGGGGCCAGTCTGTCACCCTTTCTGCTCTCTCGGCTCCAGTGCGCGCTAAGTGCCGGGGGGCGCCCCCGGAGGGAGGGTTCTGGGCTCTTGGTGCGCTCCTGGCGCCCCCGCCCTCCCAGGGACCGGCAGCCCCCGAAGGTGGCGCGCCGCGGGTCGGATCCCCGGACGGGCGTGGAGCCGGGGGCTCTCCGCGAGGACAATGGCCCCGTCTCCGGCGGGCGCCTGGGCGGCCGAGGCTGCTCCCACCGCTCCCCTTCCGAGGGCTCGGGGAAAGAGGCTGCCCACCGCGCACTCCGGCCCTCGCCCGCTTTCCCAGCTATCAGCCACGGCCGGGCCAGGGGCCCAGGCCACAGGTCCCTGACAACGGCGGCCTCGTGAGAGCAGCAGCTCCCCCACAGCCTCAGAGCCGGGAGCCCCACTTCTCCCAGGCTCCCGAGTGGCTGGCGCCTTTTCGGGCTCCTCCTCTGCCTCGGCCTCGCCTCTTCTTCAGCCCCCCCCCCCCACCTCTTAAGGCTCCGCCTCTTTTCTTAGGCTCCGCCTCTTCTTCAAGTCCCGCCTCTTTTCTTCTTCAGGCCCCGCCTTTTCCTTGGCCCCACTTCTCTTCAGGCTGTCTCTTCCTCGGACCCCGCCCCTTTCCTTCGGCTCCACCTCTTCTTCAGGCTCCATCTCTGCCTCAGGCCCCGCCCTTTCGTCAAGCTCCGCCTCTTCCTTGGGCCACGCCTCCACACCCACACCCACCATCCCCTGGGCCCGGTCTCCAGCTCCCGGAGCGCCCCCTTCTTCAGCCAGTTCTCAGTCCGGGCCCCAGGATGAGTATTTAGGACTTCGGGGGTCTTCTCCCTGGCCTGCGTCCCATAAGCCTTCTCTTCTGTGAAGCCAAGGATGGCCTAAGAAGCTTACTGAGCTTTTTTTTTTTGTATTCCTCTCCTTTTTTTCTTTGTGGGGAGAGAGCAATCAGGGTCCAGAGCCACTCAGCTAATGTGCGTCTGAGGCTGGATTTGAACTCCGGTCCTTCTGCCTCCATGACCTCTGCGGCAGCCACGCAGGCGCCCCTCGCTGTCCCTTCCCCTCCTTTTCCTCACCACCTCAGGGGCCAGTGCTGACGCTTCGGGCCGCTGCCTCCCCTTTCTGTCCAGGGCTGTGCGCCTCTGCTGGCCATCCCTCGGTGACTGGCATGGGCCGGCGGGCCTCGTCTGGGACGGGAGCCGCTGGAGCCTGCTGACTTCCGGTTCGGCCTCCTTCTGGGCCTTCCTGTCACTAAGCAGGCCCAGCTCAGCCAGGGAAGGGCCCAGGCCTCTTCTCGGCTTCTGAGCAGTTCCTCCTGCCCACTGCTGCTCCATTCGGGGTCGGCCCCAGGGGGTTCAGCCAGGGCCCTGTGGGCTGCTCCCAGGGAGGGGGGATGCTCTGCAGCCCTCACCACTTTCCACGAGCTCTTCCTCAGGCGGGCGGGCCGGGGAAGGACAAGGAGCAGGAAGGCGCGGGAGCCCGGCTGAGCCCAAGCACACTCCTCTCGGGTCCTCCAGGCCGAGTGGCCGCCGCCTTCAGAGGAGGGCCCGCGGTTTGCTAACGGTACCAGGAGAAGCCTGAGCCAGGGCCCTGTCACACGGCAGCAGCTCCTCTCCCAGGCCCGGATCTCCTTCTGGACCCGGCCCGCTTCCGGGAGCTCTCGGCACAGTCCATCCTGGCACCTACACCAGGGGCGAGCCAGCGGCACCCCGGCACCTACCTGGAACTTCACAGTCATCAAGCGCAAGCTCAATGCCCACCCGCTGTGGCCTGCTGACCGGCGCTACCTCGGTTTGGGTCCCTGCGCCCTGCGCGGTCCCAGGGTGGCCTCCACTGGGGCCTCTCCCCCGTCTGCTCCTGCAGGGCCTCCTCCCACCCCGTGCAGAGAGACAGCGGCCTCCTGTGCCGAGAGAGGACGGCCCGGCCGAAAGCCCGGACGCAGAGCAGGTGAAGTGGAGGAAGGAAGCGGTACCTTTTCCTGGGGCCGCCTTCTCGGTGGCGGCCGATCGATGGGAAGGAGCGGGCTTTGAAGGAGAGCGGAGGAAAGCGCTTCCCCCGAAACAGCGGTAAGGTGGCTGGTGCGCCCGCGGGTGGCCATGGGGCTTCCTTTGGCAGGTCAGCAAGGCTGGCAGAGGGGACCGTGGCCTGTGCCCGCCCCAAGGCGCCGGTCTGGGAGAGGACAGAGCGGGTTATGCAGGGCAGGGGCTGCCCACAGTGCTTGGGTCGGGGGAGGGGAGCCAGGTGGGGTGCCCTGACCCCTACCCTGCCTCCTGATAGGCAAACGGGGGGCACCGCAAGGGCAGAACCGCGGCCCCCTGCTCCAGGCCCAAGGCTGGCCGGCCGGGAGGACGCTCTCACCTTACGCTCCATGCTGTCCTCCCCGTCCGTGGAGCTGACGCTGTCGTACAGTCGGCTCCGGGATGGCCTCTGCCGTTTGTTCTTCACGGAGAGCTGGGCTCGGGTCTTCTGGGCTTTCGAATCCAGACGTTCTGTCTCTGGGACGGCTTCGTTCAGGTCTGAGGAAATAACATTCAAAGGTCATCCTGAAGCAGGACCGGGTGCGGGGCTCTAGACGGTAGGCCTGTGCGGCCCCTGGGGGCCACCGGGAAGGGGCCCACGCTCCCGAGGAGCCAGAAGCTGAGGCTGCAAAAGCGGGGAGCAGAGGTCACAAGGATATTTGGGCTCACAGGCAGCCCCTGCCCTGCCCTCATTCTTCCCCCTTCTTCCCAACCTTCACTTCTTCCATATGAGCTTGTAAAAGGAAGGAGCTTGGGCTCAGAGGCAGATGGGACCCCCCCCCAAGCCATCTCCCGCAGGCATAAGAGCTTCCTTGGACTCGACACTGAAAGTGCGGAGAAGAGGACACTGCCCCCCCAATCATTCTTTAGGTGAAAAAGTGGCCGCAGGGCCAGCCAGGGCCCTCCCCCAAATCCCCCAGCCAGCAAGAGGAGGGGCGGACCTGACTCTGCCCCCCATGTCCTTTCCTCGGGATGTTCTGGGGAAACCGGCTCTGGAGCCGGGGCCTCCACAGGAATTCCTGGTGCTCTGATGCTCCCCACCAAGTGTTACTTTGCCATCCCCGCTTCCCTTTGTTTCTCTCGGGGCAGCCTCTGCAGGGGCTCCTCAGCCCCAGACAAATGGGAACCCTGGGGGGGGCCGGGCTTGTCCTGGGGGAGTGGAGAGGCCCCTACCCAGGAGCCCCCAGGCTGCTGACCCAGCAGGAGCCAGCCTTGCCCAGCAGGAGGAGCTTGGAGCCGCCAATCAGGGCCGACTCCCCTTGGCCAGGGGCCTCCCTTTCGGAAGGGATTTAAGGTCTCTCAGGGTCTCCCTTTCCCAGAGTAAAGCAGGGGTTCAGCAGGGGTTCCCAGGGCATTGACTGCCCGCTAGCCCCCCAATAAACTGAATATTAATTGCTTAGAAACCGTTTCTGGGGCTTGTCCTACTCCCCGAGTCTCAAGATCAGGAGGGCGATCAGCTGAAGGGGAAATACTCTGATCACCCCCCCCTGTACCCCCATCTCCACACCCCCCCCCAGCAGAAAGAGCGGGCGTGAGAAGCAGAGAGGGCCGAGGTGTTGGAGAAGCATGGCGCCCGGGGGCCTCCTGTGCCGGCCAGACCCCGAATACCAGCCTCCGCTCGCCCGCAGGTGCCAGGCCGTGCCAAGGGCCCCGGCTCACTTCTCGTGCCCCTGGGCTTAGCTCTCGGGGGGAAACAATGCCCAGCTGGCGGCAGCAGCAGTGCCCTTAGTGCTCAGCAATCAGGACTCCACTTCTGAAGACTCAAGCAAGGTCGCTTCCTTGCCACCAACATGAAGTAAGGAAGGGGGGGGACACACACAATTATGGAGCACCTACTGTGTACAGCCAGGCCCTGTGCTAAACACTTTTTACAAAGATTTTCTCATTTAATCTCTCAACAAGCAAGCAAGGTTGGTGCTGTCACTTCCATGGAAATGGAGGCAGGTAGAGGTGAAGGGATGCCCGGGGACCCCCAGGCAGCAGGGGCCGAGGCTGGATGCGGGCTCCTTCCTGCCCTCTTGTGCAGGGTCACACAGAAAGGTGTCAGGCCCAGCCTGGAGATCCCATCCCCGGCCACAGTCGCAGTGCTCTAACCATTACGTCACACTATCCGCTAGGTGTCCTTAAAATGGAGCCAGAAAGCAGATTTATTAGGCTGAGGACCCCTGCTCACTCTTTCCCAGCCATAACTTCCTGGGCTGGGCACCAACTCCCTTTCCTATGGATCAATAGGAAATAATAATAATGCCTAATAAATCCTCATTGACACCCAAGGTCAAGGGGGAAAACCTCACCCGCATTCATCCTGGCATCACAATCTCTGAACTCGGCAACAAGCAAACAGCAGGCGCTTAATAGATGCTTGCCGCTTACAGATAAGGAAATTAAGGCTTAAATCTAAGTAGTTCAACACGGTGCCCGGTGACTTGCCAGGGAAGACCAAAAGCAGGCCCAGTTGTGGGGCTCCGCGTGTCTCTGGGAAGCGGGTTAATGCGGGTCTCCTAAGGGCTCCAGGGCCGCTGGGCCCCGGCACGCAGGGAATAGAACGAGGGGGGGGGGGCGGCGCTCCTGAGATAAAGCTGGGAGCCTTCCCTGGAGCACTGGGGCTGGGGGAGGGGGCGGAGCTCCTCTCCTGCAGGACAATCTCAGCTGCCACAAGGCAACATTGTAGCAGCTCCGCTGTAACAGGAACTAGAGGCCTCCCTGGCCTGGCCTGGCCTGGCCAGCTGGCGCCCCCTCATCTCCTGCCCCTCCTGGGGAAGTGGGGAGGGGGGACATGACCCGACCTGGGGGAGCGCAGCGTGGGAAAAGAAACCGCTGGGAGAGCTCCACACCTGGGAGAGACGCAGGGGGCTCCCGGGACTCCAGACGGAGGAAGGCTGGAGAGCCCGAGCTGAGCTCGCATGGCCTGTACACACGCGCACTCACACAAACACTCTCACACACGTACACACTCACACACGCACATACACGCACACTCACATACACACTCACGCACACACTCTCACACACGTACACGCACACACGCGCACATACACGCACACTCACATACACACTCACAAACACACACACACACGCACATTCACATACACTCACACACACACACGCACTCACACACACGCACATTCACATACACACTCACAAACACACACGCACTCACACACACGCACATTCACATACACACTCACAAACACACTCACAAACACACTCACACACGCACTCACACGCACATTCACAAACACACGCACACACTCTCACACACGTACACGCACGCACACACGCACACTCACACACGTACACGCACACACGCACACATTCACATACTCACAAACACACTCACACGCACTCACACGCACATTCACATACACACTCACAAACACACTCACACGCACTCACACGCACATTCACATACACACTCACAAACACACTCACACATGCACTCACACACACGCACATTCACATACACACTCACACACGCACTCACACACATGCACATTCACATACACACTCACACAGTCCCACATGCACACTCACTCGGACACACACACACGCACACACACACGCACATTCACATACACACTCACAAACACACACGCGCACCCACACATGCACATTCACATACACACTCACAAACACACTCACACGCGCACTCACACTCACGCACTCACACACACGCACACACACATGCACATTCACACACACATACACACACACACATGCACACACACATACACACTCACACGTGCACTCACACATACATGCACACACGTACACACACACGCACATTCACATACACGCACACACACGTACACTCACACACACATGTACATTCACATACACACTCACACACGTACACACACACACTCACTCACACACACACACACTGGGGCGCGGCCGCAGCATCCTATATTAGGAAGTTCCATTCATGTGCAGGAGTCGATGCCCGAGGAGAGACGCAGGGCACGGGAGAAGGCCAAAGAAGGAAGAGAGGCTCCAACGAGCCCGGGGCCGGTGCCCGGCAGAGGAGGCGGCGAGACGGGCCTGGCCGCAGGCTCCCAGCGCAGGGACTGGCACCCCGGGCCGTGGCGGAGCCTCCGTGGGTGAGTCTGGAAGACCTGGGGGACTAGAGAGGCGGCGGCCCAGAAGCCTTGACCTCTTTACCTATGACTGCGCCGAACACGTGGCTTGCGAGGTTGTGGGGAGCACGGGCCGGCGCGGCACCAGCGCCAACGTGAGGACCCGGCTGAGGCTGGGATTACCAAAATCGTCATCACACTTTGGCCTGGAGAGGTGCCAGCATGGGGCAGCTGGTCTGCCCTGGCCACAGCCACATCTGGAACAGTGTAGTCAGCTCTGAGCGGCACTGAGAAGCCATGGCTGTGGTGCCCACGACCCGGTGCCCACAGCTGCAGTGCCCATGATGGCAGTGCCCATGCTGAGCACAGGGGAAGCTCCCAGGGCAGGGGATGGGGGCAGGACACACTGTTAATGGCTAAAACCAAGGCTCCTCACTCCCAAAGAGGCTGGGAAACAGTCGTCCCCCTGGTCCCCGGGTCTCCTCGGCTTCTTCCGGGTCCTTTCCCCACCCTTCTCTCTCCACTTTCCCTCCTTCTCCTTCGGGGCTCCCCAAATGAGCCCCAAACGGGCTTGGCTTCCTTCCAAGCAGACTGGGCCCGAAGGCCCCGGCCTCACCTGCAGCCTTTCCCGCCGGGTCCGGCCACGGGGTCGGCGCTTCTGCCCTCCCCCCCCCCAAGCAGCGGGAAGAAAGCGGCTCGGGCCACCAAGAGCTGCCCAGTGCAGCCCCTCGGCCCGGATCACGGCGCACGGCCGCCCCCTGGGGGCCCTCGGTCACGGCTGCCGCCAGAGCACATAAGCTGGGCATCCCCAGGAGCCCCGAGACAGGCCAGAGCCCAGTTCCACAAGGGTGCTGGGGGCTCCAGCAACATGTCTGAAAAGGGGGGCAGCTGCCCCTTTCTGCCCTCTGCATAGGGGGGCTCTCCCTCGTGGTCCCAGCTTCTGCAAGGCCACGTCCCAGGCACAAGGAAGAAAAGAGGCTTCTCTCCGGGCCCCAACTGGGCCAGGAACCCCTGCAGCCCCCCCGACCCCACTTCTACATCACCAGTTACAGAAGGGAGAGGCGGTGGGCCCATCCATTTTCTAACTGCTGCTTCTGCCCTTCCAGGGAGATCCCGCTTCCTTGAGCCGCCCCTCATTCACCCTGGCTGTCCCCTTCACTTGCTTGTTGGCTCCGGCCGCCCCTCGCTGGCTCCGGCCAGCCAGCACGCACCTTGACTGGACAGCTGCTGGGTGTCCGGGGTCCCCACGGCCTCTCCCTTGGGGACGTCGGCCAGGCCCGTGCTCCGTTCAAAGATGTTGTTGTTGTTGTTGACCTGAGTGCCGTTCTGCTTCATCAGCCGGAAGACCTCGGCCTCCAGCTCCTGGATCTGGGAGACACACACTTGCTGCAGCCCGAGGCCGTGGGCCCTCTCCCGCCCCCTCCCCCCAGCCTGGCCGGGGACACTCACCCGGGCCTGGAGGCCTTGGACCTCCACCAGATGCACCTTCTCCAACTCCTCGATCTTCTTCCTTTCTGCTTCCTGCCTCCTGATGAAGTCGAGTTCTCTTTGGAAGGAAAAGACGGGGGAGGAGGAAACCTCAGAGAAGGCCGAGAGCTTAAGGGCAGGAGGCCGGGCCACAAAGCAGCCCCTCTCCGGCCCCTGGGCCTCCTGGACCCCAGGGATGACGTGCTCCACGGTGCCATGGAAGGGCCCCGCCACGCTGGCAAGGACCAGGGAAAGCCGTCCGGTCCCGGGAAGCAGATGAGCCGGGGCGGAGGCCGCCTCAGCGCGGGGATCTCGGGGCCCTGCCCAGGGCTTGTGGGAAATGGGATAGTGACCCCGAAGGAGGAGACAAGTGCCCCAGCTTGGAGGAGGCGCCCTGCTCCCTAGGGTCACTCTGAAGGGGGCGGGGCCGGGGGCTGGTCAGCCCCTTTGTCCTAGCTCCACAGACAGAGCATGAGGGAGGCTGATTCTTCCTGGAACGAGGGGGGCTCGGACTCTCGGGGGTGATGAGAGAAAGTGAGGGGGGGCTCGGGGCCCCAGCTCCCCAAAGGGCCCTGAGGACAGGACAGCTGTCATGAGTGGGGGATGGCCAAGGAAGCTCTCGTCTACTCTCAGGCCAGTGGGGTAGTCTACGGGCTGCCCCCTCCCCGCCATGAGCTCAAGGGGACACCCAAGGTGCCCGCTCCCCTGTTCTCATTCAGCCGTGGGAATGACGGCAACAAGACGAGGGAGAAGTGGCCCCATTTCTCCAGGCCCTCCTTGCCACTAGCACTGACTGAGAGCAGAGGGCACAGGCCCACAGCCCCCTCCTCCTCCCCTGGGCCCCCACCCCTTACTTTTGCTGGAAGTCCTTGATGAGCTTCTTGGCCTTGTTGTACTTCTTCTCCAGGGCTTGGTACTGGCTCTGCGTCTCCTTGAGGTGCTCGTTCACCGTGTGGCACAGGCTCTGGGCCTCGATCCAGTAGCTCTCCAGCTTCAGCATGCGCTCTTTGTTCTCCTCGATGTTCTGCTGCAGCCGGCTTTTCTCCAGCTCCCACTGCACCTTCTCGTTTTCCGCGGCCTGGAGCTGGGCAGAGAAAAAGCCACGTCACGGCCCCGCCTCGGGCAGCCGGGGCCTCCGTGCCAGTCCCGCTCTGCCGCCCCCTGGGGCCGTGCCATCCAGAGCCTCGGCCCCAGTCCCCCAGATGCGCCCTCGAGGTCCCGCCACATGGCTTTAGTGTCGGATGGCCCAGACCTCCCGCGGGCAGATGGGATGCCAGCTCCCAGGCCGAGGCCACGTGGCTGCTGGGGGGCAGGAGTCCCCAGAATGAGTTACAGGGAACAGTCTACAATGGGGGGGGCGGCTTCCCATCTCTTCTGGGGTCTGGGAGTAAAAGGGGCCAAGCGGGAGGTGCTGGGAAGGACAGATCCATCCTCCAGCCATTATGGATTCAAGTTTTCAGGAGGCTTGTGAGTGACCCCGGAGGGCCGCCTTAGGGTCTCCGGCCGGGACAGTGTGAGTGACCCCGGAGGGCCGCCTTAGGGTCTCCGGCCAGGACAGTGTGAGTGACCCCGGAGGGCCGCCTTAGGGTCTCCAGCCTGGACAGTGTGAGTGACCCCGGAGGGCCGCCTTAGGGTCTCCGGCCTGGACAGTGTGAGTGACCCCGGAGGGCCGCCTTAGGGTCTCCGGCCGGGACAGTGTGAGTGACCCCGGAGGGCCGCCTTAGGGTCTCCGGCCTGGACAGTGTGAGTGACCCCGGAGGGCCGCCTTAGGGTCTCCGGCCTGGACAGTGTGAGTGACCCCGGAGGGCCGCCTTAGGGTCTCCGGCCTGGACAGTGTGAGTGACCCCGAAGGGCCGCCTTAGGGTCTCCGGCCGGGACACTGTGAGTGACCCCGGAGGGCCGCCTTAGGGTCTCCGGCCTGGACAGTGTGAGTGACCCCGAAGGGCCGCCTTAGGGTCTCCGGCCTGGACAGTGTGAGTGACCCCGAAGGGCCGCCTTAGGGTCTCCGGCCGGGACAGTGTGAGTGACCCCAGAGGGCCGCCTTAGGGTCTCCGGCCGGGACAGTGTGAGTGACCCCGGAGGGCCGCCTTAGGGTCTCCGGCCGGGACAGTGTGAGTGACCCCGGAGGGCCGCCTTAGGGTCTCCGGCCGGGTTGCCCATTTTTAAAAAACAAACTTTTGTAAGGGCTCCTTTTCTTGCCAGAGCCGGAGGAAGGGCAGCTCCAACCCGGAGGTTTGGGGGCCTCGGCAGAGCGCTTTGCGGGCAGTCGGCCACCCAAGCACCGCTCTATATCACAGGATATTCCCGGGACTCGGCCGCTACCCCCATGGATCCACAGCCACGCCTGAGCTCAAGAGCTGCCACTCGGCCAGAACTCTGTGTACGTGGCTCGAGAGAGCGGAGAGCGAGCCGGGAGAAAGCGTGGCAGCCAGAAGGAGCTTAGGGTGAAATACCAACATTCTAAGGAGCCGCCAGAGAGATCTGCGAACTTGAAAAAAGCTCCTTCCGGGCCTGGGTCATGACAAGTGGAGCGGCCACACCAGCCTGGAAAACCCGCCCACCCCACGCCACCCTTGCTCGATCCGACCAGAGACCCTGAACTGCTCTTTTTCTAAACCACCAAACCCATGGAACTCTCCAGTATGAGAGCGCTCAGGCCCCCCAAAGCTGGTGCACTTTGGAAACAGGGAGACTAAATCACCCCGGGACCCTTTTCCTAATAAGGACAGAAACGCTGAAAAAGCCCCCGGGGCTCCTGCGGCCACTAATGCATCCTGAGAAGGGCTTTGGGGCCACCAGAGCCAAGCTGTGCCCCCCGCGCAAACACTCAGCACCGGGCACTGCTTCCCTTCACGCTGCCAGCTGGTGCCCTGCCCCAACACCCCAGTGAGCGCCCCTCTGGGACCTGGCCCTCCTTACCTTGTTCTTTAGCTTCTGGATCTCGGCTTCCGTGACGGCGTGCTTGATCTGCAGCTGAAAACCAAAGCCAGACAGTGGGCTCCGGGGCCGGCCATGGCAGACTCGCCCCCCCCCTCCCCCCGAGTCTCACAAGGGCTGCAGGACCCAGCCTCTCAACAGCTGGAGGACAGAGACTGAAAAGAAGACCCCGGGCCTGGGCAGTCCGAGCCCCTCCCACTTCCTCCTCTGAGGCAGGACACAAGCGCTAACATTGAGCAGACAAGGGACGGCGACGTCCGGGGCTCCCCCAGCCCCCCACGATTCTGCCAGCTACTGAGAGGTTTTGCTGGCAGCCCTGCGGCCACTCGCTGGAGACAGCCAAGGGGACTCAGAGGCCCAGGGAGCTGGGCCAGTCTCATGGGTTGAATCTGAACTGGCCCCAGCGGTCCGGAGGGGGAGGGCCGGCCCCAGCGGTTGGGGGAGGGGGCCCTTGTGGAAGCCCCCTTCCTGGAACAGGTCGACAGCGTACAGTGACTTACTTCTTTGAATTTGTGACTGAGCTTCCCAGTGTCCAGCTCTGACGGGGAGAACACATCCTCATTCTCCGGCAGCTCGAACACTTCAATGGCCAGGTCCCTGCTGGGCAGCGAAGGCCCCACTTCCTCATCCTCCTCATCCGTGGCGTACTCCCCGGTCTGAAGGGAGACCAGACTTCGCTGACCAAATGGCAAAGGGCTGCCCTCCGCTCCCCCTCCGGGGCCGAGTCACCGGGGTCCGTTTTATAGCCTGCAACTTTTTGCTAAAACTGTTCCTTATTCCGAGGAGACTCTTTTAGCTGATTCTCTAAGTACCATCAAGTCATCGGCAAGGCGCTTTGTTTCCTGCCCGCCTCGTCTTGCTCCTTCAACGTTTTTTTCCTTATCGCTACGGTGAGTCTCTAGCACGATGCGGAATGAGAGCGGAGACGATGGACCCCCTGGCTTCCCCCCTGACGTTACTGAGACTCGGGCTTCTGGCTCATCCCCATGACAGCTAAGGCTTGCCGGGGACTTTGGGTAGCTATCACGTCTCCTCAGAAGGGAAGCCCCGCTGGCTCCTAGTGGGACGGATTAGGTGCACGGCACGCAGCAGGCAGCAGCCCGGTAATGTGGTGTTTTATGAACCCAAAGATGCCAGCTCGTGGGACAAAAGAGACAAACTGGGGGAGGGGGGACTGGATACGATCAGAGAGTACGGGAGGCTGACACCATAAGCAAATGGAGGGGCGTGGAACAGTTTGCCCCAGATCTAGGGAGAAATGAAGAGTTTATTTTTATTTTTATTGTTTAGAACCCAATCTTTATAATACTGAGAATTACTAATAATAGGAATTAATTTAACCAAAAGTACTCATGATGATTAGAAGTATAATGACAAAAACGAAGGAAGACTAAATGGATGCCATTCTATTTTTATGGCTGGGTGACTGTAGCAAAAATTCCATCTCCTAAATTCATCTATTCACGTAACAGCAACGATGATAGCAAGGGTTTTGTCCTAGAACTATATAAAATCACAAGGACACTTAGGCGAAAAAACAAATGGCTAAGAATATCAAGGGGAACACGCAAGAAAAAAAATTGATGACGGTGGGTCTGTAATCTCCTAATATACTTTGTGTGTGTGTGTGTGTGTGTTTTACAAGTTTAAGGTTTCAGAGAACTGAAGAGTGTATAACCAAACAAGAAATAGAGGGGGTGCAAAGGGCTGAAAGTCTTTAAGAGGTGTGCTTGAATCAGACTCCCGAGGAGCACTAAGCGTGATTACCTATGGGACAATACTGTTAGCATAGGCTTGAAAATGGCCCTTCCCACTATTCCGGGCTGGCTCCATCTTTTAGCATACAGAGATCCTAGGAGGGATTAGGGGGTGGAGTGAGATGGGCCAGAGTCACTTGGCCGCAGGACTGAAGAGGAGAAAAGTGTGGAGATTCTGGGCTCTAGAATCAAGGAGGATCCTTGGCAAAACTCCCGGCAGTCTTGTCCATCCCCTTCACTCCTCCTCCTAAAGACCAACGACTTTTGCTTCTCCTGACTGACTGATTCTGAGGCCTCCTGAGAGCTAGTCCTGACTTCACAAGAGGGGATCACAGGAGAAAAAAGAGATCATTTTTAAATTACACTAAATTAAAAAGGTTTTGCACAAATAAAACTGTTAGGTTCTTTCTAAGTCTAAGTCAGTACTTAACAATTCTCTAGTCCACACCTTTGGTTCTGGCCTTTAAGGGGAGTTCACCCCTTTGAACTTCTGAGGAGGAGTTTACATAGGAAAAGGAGTTTACACAACCTTTAAAAGGAGCCAGTTCATTGGTTGAAGTAATTTTCCTACAAGCCCTTGAGTTCTCACACGCCCATTCTCTGAGATGATAAAAGAGGACAACATTGAGCCTGGAGTCAGTCTACTCTGGGACAGAGTTGGGTCGGCTCTCTGGAGGAAGAAGAGCCTACTCTGGGATTGAGTTGAGACAGCAGATCTCCTCCCAGAGAGCCATCAGCAGTTTCTGGAGACAACAGAACATTACAATTTGACGCCCACAACATGGGGCAAGGACTTTTGCTTATCCTGACAAGGACTTATTCTGAGCCCTTCAGAGGAGCTAGCCCGGACCTTCGCAAAGGAGTCGCGATTAGAAAGCAAAAAATGGGAAATTTTTGATAGCAAGTTTCTCTGATAAAAGCCTCAGTTCTCAAAAATGAGTCAAATTGATAAAAATAAGAGCCATTCAAATGAGAAACAAAGTGTATGGACAGATTTTCAGAAGAAATCGATGAAAAAATGTTCTAAATCCCGACAGCCTGGAGAAATGCAAATCAGAAGAACTCTGAGGGACCGCCACACACTTATTGGACTGGCTAAGGTGCCAGGAGAAGAAAATGAGAGGTGTTGGAGGGAGCGTGGAAAAGCAGGCTCACTGACGCACCCTGTTGGATTCGGGAACGAGTCCCACCATTCAGGAGGGCAGTCGGCCACCGTGCCCAAAGGGCCGTGAGTGCACAGACCCTGGGATCCGGAGCGTCCCGGGCTGCAGCCCAAAGAGATCCCGCTGGTACCAAAGCTCCTTTTTGTGGTACAAAAGGCTTGGAGACCAAGATGATGTCCAGCGGTGGGGAGCGGCCTGTGGTAAATGACTGGGACGGGGCACAAGAAAAGATGACGGGGACGGTTTTAGACTCAGAAGAAGTGCTGCAAAGTGAAGCGGGCGGCAGCGGGAGAACGTTACCCACAGTAACAGCAGGCCCACACTCTGCTCAACCGAAAGGTCGGCGGCCTGAATCCGGAAGCAAGTGCGGCTGGGCTCTAGGAGGCGATGGGATGGGTGACTTAGGACAACGTGAAAGACTTGATCTATGGTGGAAGATGCTCCCACTTTCAGAGAGGAGATGATGGGAGAAATATCAGTTAGAGCACCTGGGAAATGAAGGAGGAAAGCGAGAACTGCCGGAGCAGACGCCCTCCTGCAGACGGACTCTGGGAAAGCAGCTGGGTTCCACGTTCCAGGAGCTGCCAACATGCCCGGGGCCTTTGACCCCCTGCTTCCAAGGCCAGGCTCTTTCCCCAAAGGAGTTCCAGGGAAAGGGGAAGGGTCTATATGGACCCAGACAGGTCCGGACAGAAAGGTTCCCATCAGCTTTTCCCACGGCAGCCAGATTTAGAAAGGAGAGCCCGCTCCTGGGGGACGGCTAACCGGAGAGATGATGGAATGGGCAAAATCAGGAGGAGCGAAGGGCCCAGAGACAGTGAAATGGCCATGACAACGGAGAGGAAATCAAGCGGGCTCAGGCCGGCTGCCGCTGCCCCCACCCCAGCCAAGAGGTGACCACGGACATCTGGAGGCGTGGCCAAGGCCTCAGAGCCTGAGGAGGGGTGGGGACTGGCTTATTTCTGCCATGGGGGAGAGCAGGCAGCGGGAAAAGGCTGATTAATGGAAAAAAAGAACAACAAGCTTCCTACAAACAGCCCCATTTAAATCTGCCATGACCTTCGAGGCAGACACTGGGGACAGGGCGGCCCCCTCAGCCACCCTTCCCCCTCCCTGCTAGGGCCAGCCATTCTCTGGGCACCCCCGCCCTACCCCCCACCTCATCGCGCCCCACTATCTCTAGCACACGCCATGGCCGTCCCCTTCTTGTGTTCTGATGGAAAGGTGGCCATGGGGCCCTGGGGCCATCTCTCTTCCCTTTTGTGGATGAGGAAGCTGGGGTGGGGGAGGAGGTTTCCCTGTGACAGCCCACCCACCCCCTCAGCTGCGGGGGACCCCGAGGCCCGCCCCCCATCCCTCCCCCTCACCTCATCGTCATCAGCGTCACACTGGCCATAATGCTGCTCCAGGAGCTCCCGTTGGCGTCTCTCCTGCTCCAGGGTCTGGCTGATCAGCTGGGCCACCTCGCTAACTTGTCCGGGCTTTTCCCGCCCAATCACAAACCTGCGGGAAGGCCGGGGGCACAACTCGGGTCACCCCGCCCTGCCCCCCAGAGCTGATGGGGTTACATCCCAGGGGAGGAGCGGCCCCACAGCTGGCCCAGTTTCAAGGACCCTCTGGGCCGGGACCCGAGACTGTGGGCCGCGTTCTGGGAGCAACAAGAAAGCCAAAAGGTGCAATGACCCCCCAGAGCGACGCTGGACAAGGACGGTCAGAGTGCAGGCCGGGGTGGCGGGGAAGGGCCTGGCAAACAAGGTCGGTGGAAGCTGAGGGGCCGGCAAGGGTACCGGGCACCGCCCCCGAGCCTCTCAAAGCGGGCAGGGAAGGCCTAGGAGTCAGCCGGAGCAGCCCGCAGCCAAGGACTCGCGCCCCGTGGCCTGGCACCTGCAGAGACTGGGCGCCTTCTTGGCCGTCCTCTCGTGGGTCCCACATGCCACGACCAGTGACCTCCACAGCGAGCCGCTTCCCATGATTCTGTCCCTGCCCTCTCAGCCGGACATCCTCCCAACAGTCCTCAGGCTGTCCGGGGCTTTATGAGGCTGCGCTTCCCAGGGGCAAATCCTCCAAAAGGTGTGTGGGAGCTACAGCATTCAAAACCCGCCTTTTAGGAAGCCGTCCTGGAGCAAGCTGAGCCCGCTATGGAGCACTGGGGAGCACTGGGGCCCAGAAGAGCTCCACGTGGGTGATGTCCGCACGGGACGGAGCCGACAACCCCCTCCCTCGCTGCCCTCATCACACATTCAGGCCTTCAGCCTCTGAAAAACAGTCTCACGGAGAAATTAACACGTCGGCCATCCAACGAGCAGTTACCGAGCGCCTACTGTATGACCTCCATGGGCTGAAAGTCTCACGGAGAAATTAACACGTCGGCCATCCAACGAGCAGTTACCGAGCGCCTACTGTATGACCTCCATGGGCTGAAAGTCTCAAGGAGAAATTAACACGTCGGCCATCCAACGAGCAGTTACTGAGCGCCTACTGTATGACCTCCATGGGCTGAAAGTCTCAAGGAGAAATTAACACGTCGGCCATCCAACGAGCAGTTACCGAGCGCCTACTGTATGACCTCCATGGGCTGAAAGTCTCAAGGAGAAATTAACACGTCGGCCATCCAACGAGCAGTTACCGAGCGCCTACTGTATGACCTCCATGGGCTGAAAGTCTCACGGAGAAATTAACACGTCGGCCATCCAACGAGCAGTTACCGAGCGCCTACTGTATAACCTCCATGGGCTGAAAGTCTCACGGAGAAATTAACACGTCGGCCATCCAACGAGCAGTTACCGAGCGCCTACTGTATGAGCTCCATGGGCTGAAAGTCTCACGGAGAAATTAACACGTCGGCCATCCAACGAGCAGTTACCGAGCGCCTACTGTATGACCTCCATGGGCTGAAAGTCTCACGGAGAAATTAACACGTCGGCCATCCAACGAGCAGTTACCGAGCGCCTACCGAGCGCCTACTGTATGACCTCCATGGGCTGAAAGTCTCATGGAGAAATTAACACGTCGGCCATCCAACGAGCAGTTACCGAGCGCCTACTGTATGACCTCCATGGGCTGAAAGTCTCACGGAGAAATTAACACGTCGGCCATCCAACGAGCAGTTACCGAGCGCCTACTGTATGACCTCCATGGGCTGAAAGTCTCACGGAGAAATTAACACGTCGGCCATCCAACGAGCAGTTACCAAGCGCCTACTGTATGAGATCCATGGGCTGAAAGTCTCACGGAGAAATTAACACGTCGGCCATCCAACGAGCAGTTACCAAGCGCCTACTGTATGAGCTCCATGGGCTGAAAGTCTCAAGGAGAAATTAACACGTCGGCCATCCAACGAGCAGTTACCGAGCGCCTACTGTATGACCTCCATGGGCTGAAAGTCTCACGGAGAAATTAACATGTCGGCCATCCAACGAGCAGTTACCGAGCGCCTACTGTATGAGCTCCATGGGCTGAAAGTCTCACGGAGAAATTAACACGTCGGCCATCCAACGAGCAGTTACCGAGCGCCTACTGTATGACCTCCATGGGCTGAAAGTCTCATGGAGAAATTAACACGTTGGCCATCCAACGAGCAGTTACCGAGCGCCTACTGTATGACCTCCATGGGCTGAAAGTCTCATGGAGAAATTAACACGTTGGCCATCCAACGAGCAGTTACCGAGCGCCTACTGTATGACCTCCATGGGCTGAAAGTCTCATGGAGAAATTAACACGTTGGCCATCCAACGAGCAGTTACCAAGCGCCTACTGTATAACCTCCATGGGCTGAGGCCAATGGGGGTGACAGGGCCTGGGGTGGGGGGTAGGGCAGCCGCACGTGAGGCCTCCAGAGCGCATGTGCAGTAGTGGCCACGGTTTCTGCAGACTTGAAGATGACCCTCGAAGGGGGCCCCACAAAGGAGAGGAGGGAGGGGCTGTTTGAGCCCGTGCAGAGGCACGTGACCCCCCCCCAGGGGGCGAGAAGCGTCGCTCCAGGAAGAGAAAGCCAAAGGGGGTCTCTGGCATCAGTCTCTGGTCCGGAGCTCCCGCAGGGAAGGCCCCCGGGGGCAGAGATGCTGCTGCTGTTCCCCCCCCACCAGCTGCAGCCCCCGGGATGCTGAGGACACCGGGCCCAGCAAGCAGCGCTGACTCAGACAGCTAATCCTTCTCACAACAAGCGTTGCCCCCTACCGGCCCCTGGCCAAGAGTCCTACCCAGCTAAGCAGCGGCTCTGAAACCCTCAACCCAAGACCAGGGGAACTCTTCTGGCACCCACACGAGCCGGGCACCTCCCTGAGGGTGGGGCTTCTCCCCCTGAAGGCGGGACTTCTCTCTGTGAGGGTGGGGCTTCTCCCCCTGAAGGCGGGACTTCTCTCTGTGAGGGCGGGGCTTCTCCCCCTGAAGGCGGGACTTCTCTCTGTGAGGGCGGGGCTTCTCCCCCTGAAGGCAGGACTTCCCTCATGAGGGCGGGACTTCTCCCCTGAGGGCGGGGCTTCTCTCTGTGAGGGCGGGGCTTCTCCCCCTGAAGGCAGGACTTCCCTCATGAGGGCGGGACTTCTCTCTATGAGGGCGGGGCTTCTCCCCTGAAGGTGGGACTTCTCCCCTGAGGGCGGGGCTTCTCCCCTGAAAGCGGGGCTTCTCTCTGTGAGGGCGGGACTTCTCCCCTGAGGGCGGGACTTCTCTCTGTAAGGGCGGGACTTCTCTCTGTGAGGGCGGGGCTTCTCCCCCTGAAGGCAGGACTTCCCTCATGAGGGCGGGACTTCTCCCCTGAGGGCGAGGCTTCTCTCTGTGAGGGCGGGGCTTCTCTCTATGAGGGCAGGACTTCCTCTGGGCGCCATAGCTGTTTCTCCCGCCTTGCAGTGAAGTAAACCGCTCTGCTAAGGAGCTGGGAGTCTTGCCTCTGATGGGTTCCCGCCGTCCCTCCCCGAGCTCCCAGGGAGGAGCACACAGACCGCTTATCTTCCTTCTCAGTAGGGGGCGCCGCAGAGCCTGGGCGCGCTGCGTGGCCGAGGTGCCCGCTGGGAGACCCGCCCTCCAGGGTGGAGGGAGAAGGGCCGGCCTTTCTGTCCCCGCCATCCCGCAGGGACTGAGCCAGCCCCAAGCCAGGCACTGGGCCGTGGGTCCGCTCCTCCAGCTCCCTCCAAGGGGATAGCGCCCCCTACCGCTCCCAGGGTCAAGGGACGGTGGGAGAATTCCTCTCAGGAGACCCCAGAACAGCCCTTGGGGGCCTCTTTGCTGGGAGCGCCCGCCGCCCGTCCCATCCTCTGAGACAGCGGGCTCGCTGAGCGCCGGGCCTGCCCCAAGGCCCCGCTGTGGCTCCCCGAGCCCTCAGGGAGCTGCCCCTGGGGGGGACCGAGCACTAATCACAAAGCAGTGACTTCTGGGGGGCGAGACCCCGGGAAGGCGGAATCCAGAAGGCGGGGCTTGCGGGAGACTCCGGGGCGGGCGCGGATGAGGCGGCATGGGGCTGGACCGGAGGGCCGCGGGACAGGGCCCGGGGCCCCATCCGGGAGCCACACAGCGACGGCCCGGAGCCCTCCCCTCCGGCCGAGGCGCTCACCTGACCGTGCCCTTGGTGTTGCGGAGCACCGTGGCCGCGAAGTTCTGGGTGACGCCCACCAGGCTGATGCCGTCCACCTCCACGATCTGGTCGTTGACCTGGATCCTTGAAAGCAAGCACAGAGAAGCCGGGGTTACCCTCGGAGGCGTGGAGCAGCCCGAGAGCCCCGCGGGTAAAGAGGGGGGCAGCGGAGGGGCCGGAGAGGAGGGCCGGCGGGGAGGGGGGGGGAGGGGGGAGTGGCCCCAGACCTGGGAAGGGGGGGAGGGGGGAGGACTGGCTGGCCCCAGACCTGGGAAGGGGGGGGAGGGGGGAGTGGGGGGAGTGGCCCCAGACCTGGGAAGGGGGGGAGGGGGGAGGACTGGCTGGCCCCAGACCTGGGCTCTCGCTGCTGCTTGTTTTTAGTGACCACAGAGAACCGTTTCAGAAAGCTAACAATGGAACTAACTGACCAAGAGCCAACCATCTCGTCTGACTCCTGCTACCGCTGGGGGGGGGGGAGGAAGGAGGTGCTGTCATAAACCCCATTGTACAGCTGAGGAAACTGAGGCAGGCAAGGGTGAGCAGCCATGAGCATCTGAGACTTAGAGCACAGTCTTTCTGACTGCAGACCCGGAGCTCCGTCCGGTCCAGTCAGGCGTCCTGCTTAGCCCAACGGCCAGCACAAAGTAGGCACCGAGTGATTGCTTATCCCCTCCCTCCCCCAAACTTGCAAAGCAGCTACAATAAGGAGTCCGTGTGTGCGCCACAGCCACGTCCTTGGGAAAGCCGCGTGAGGAGGCTTGGGGCAAAGGCAGCCGGGAAGGAGCTGGGCGCACGGGCAGGGCTGCCAGGGGCTCCGGCTCGCCGGGCTCTGGGGTCACCGGGCTGAGGCTCCTAGTGTTGGGGATCACAAGCTCTGGGCGCAGGGCCTCGGGAGACAGGCCTGCCTGCAGCCCCTCTGCAGCTGCGCCCCGGGCCTGTGGCCCCAAGCATGCGGCTTGGGTCGGTGGGGTTTGGCCCCCTTGGTTTTCAGCAGGGAGCCAGGACTGCAGGATTCTGGGCCGGGCGCTGCCTCCAGCCCACCAGGGAAGCCCAGGGCAGGGAGTGAGGACGTGAGCCCTTCCCCCACAGCCTTCCCCTTCCTCATTACAATCCACAGCACTAACACCACAGGCCCTGGGACTCAGACCACACCCCTGCCTTCAGCTCAGGCCTCAGGCCGCCCAGCAAGCTGCCCAAATCATGCACCCGGCCATGCGCCAAGCTGCCCACCATGTCGCCCAAGTCATGCACTGAGCCATCCACCGAGCAGCTCACTGAGTCACCCATTGAGCTACTCAACTCACCCACGAAGCTGCCCAAATCATGCACCCGGCCATGCGCCAAGCTGCCCACAGAGTCGCCACCAAGTCATGCACCAAGCTATGCACCGAACCATCTGCCGAGCTGCCTATCAAGTTACCCACCATGTCGCCCAAGTCATGCATTGAGCCACTCACTGAGTCACCCATTGAGCTACTCAACTCACCCACGAAGCTGCCCACTGAGCCGCCCAGCAAGCTGCCCAAATCATGCACCTGGCCATGCGCCAAGCTGCCCACCATGTCGCCCAAGTCATGCACTGAGCCGCTCACTGAGTCACCCATTGAGCTACTCAACTCACCCACGAAGCTGCCCAAATCATGCACCTGGCCATGCGCCAAGCTGCCCACCATGTCGCCCAAGTCATGCACTGAGCTGCCCACTGAGCCACCCATCGAGCTACTCTTCAACTCACCACCAAGCCATCCACCAAGTCACCCACTATCGAGCCACTCACCAAGCTGCCCACTAAGTTGCCCATTGAGTCACCCATCAAGCCACCCACTGAGCCGCCCACCAAACAATCCATGAGCTGCCCACCAAGTTGCCCAAGTCATCCAACAAGCTGTGCAATGAGCTGCCCACCAAGCCACACATAGTAATGAAGGTGCCATGAGGAATCAGGGAAGGGCCTGGGTCCAGAAAGGCAGGGCCAAGGCTCTAAGGCCCCGAAGGGCGAAGCCGTCCACCCGTGGATCTGACGAGGCGCTGGCCTGGCCTGCCGCAGCCAAGCTCTGGATACACATATGCACACCCCTCCCCGCTCAGAGGCAGCCCCCCGCCCCCACTGCAGGGAGTCCCCGACAGTGAGAGTGACCCGGAGAGAGGGCAGACTCTGAAAGAACCACCGGAGGCCCAGGGCAGAGTGTATGTGGGGGGGAGCAGGGGCCCCAGGCACTTACCGACCATCCAGCTGGGCCGCCCCGCCATCCGTCACCGTTTTCACGAAGATCCCCAGCTTCTCCAGCCCCGCGTCGGCGCCCACTCCCATGCCAATGATGCTGATGCCCAGGCCGTCCTCATCTGGGAAAAGAAGGAGCCGTCCCAGAGGGTGCCTGGGCCCAGCCCCGAAGCCCCCAGGAGACCCTGCCTGGCCCCCCCAAATAGGGGCCGAGGCTCCAGGGGCCAATGGCCACCTTACCTTTCTCCAGCTCCACTGGGAAGAGGTCCAGTTTTTCCACTCGCTTTTCCAGCTCGTACTCTGCCGATGCCGCCACGGGGTCCACGTCGTCATTCCTCCGGTCGTAATCTTCATTGGAGTAAGTGTGGAAAACCTGAGAGATGGGGAGGGGGGACTGGTCAGCGGAGGCCGAGGAAGGAGGCCGGCTTTTCGGGAGCCAGCAGGAAGCTACACAAAGCTCCCCGGGGGTTCTGGGGCAAAGGGAAGTCAGGGCCTCCAAGAAACACGGGATCAACTTTCTAGAGACCGTCCGCCCCAGCTCCAGGTCCGGCTGGCTGAGACGTAGCAGGGAGCACCTGGGGCATCCGGGTGGACAACGGGGGTTGGAGGGCAGGGGACTGGGCAGCCGGACAACAGTTCGGGGACGATCTGGGAATGAGGAAAGGAAGGCGGGAGAGTCCGGACAGAGGGAGAGGGAAGAGAGGGAGCTGGGGGCAGTCGGGTAGGGAGGCTGGTCATTGGGAGCCACCTGGGAGAAGTGGCGGAGGAAGATGTTAGCATATGCTAACAGAGTATTGTCCCATAGGTGATCACCCTTAAGATGTGGGGAGTCCCTGGGGACCAAGATCTGCAGAGATGAGCAGGGGGCGCCCCCCCCCAGCCGGGGAAGCCACAGGGACAGGATGGCCATGGGAGTATCGGGAAAGACCTTGGGGCATCCAGCCAGCCGGAACAAAGGCCTGGAGGTGGGAGATGGCACGCCTAGGAAAGGGCAGCTGAAGGGTCTGTGGTGGAAGGACCGGCAGGCTCGGCGGCGATCCCGTGACAGCGCTCTCCCCCGCTCTCCTCCCTAACGCCTTTCCTCAGTTTCCCTGCTGGATCTCTTTTCCAGGTCCCGCCTGCTAACAAGGGGCCCTACTGCTCCCCCACTCCCGCTTTGGCCTGGGCCCTCCCCTCTTCTGCGCAGATTTCATGGCCACCTCCACCCCATGATTCTCCCTGTCGCCCTAATCTCTCTGCCAACCTCCAATCTCGGGCATCTCGGGCTGCACATCCAGGAACGGGAGTCTCGGAGTCAGCGAGTCCCAAACAGAACTCCCTCTTCCCCCAAGCCGCCTCCTGCCCCCAGCCTGCTCTCGGGACTTCACCCCCCAGGGGACTCTGAGATGGCACCGCAAGGGGAAGGAAAGGAAAAGGGGGAACCCTGCCCGAGGGATGCCCCCTCAGATGTCCGGCAAACCCAGGGCGTCCTGGCACCGCGAGGGGGGGGGCTCTGAGCGGTGACCCCTCTTACTCCTTGAGGCTTTTCTCCAGCAGCCTTCTGGCCCTCCACCTCCCCCTGGCCTCCTCTCTGCCTCGTGCCAGTGCCTGCCCCACTCCCTTCCCCAGGCTAGTGCCCTCTTGCCCTTCCTCTGGGCCTCAGGTGCCAGCTCCCTGCATTTGCCCATCCTCAGGGGCTGGCACGAGGGGGCAGGGTGAGAATAAATGAGTTTTTCCTGAGCAAATAAGCAAAATGCCAGAAGCAGAAAAGGCAGAAGCTGGGGCAGGACGGGGGAGAGGGCTCAGGGCTAAGCGGGCCTGGAGCCCAGGAGGGACCATGGGGAAGAACGCTCAGATTTGGGCAGGAGACAAAGCTGGGAGGCCCCGAGGGCCGGCCCGCCTCAGGAACCTGAGAGGACTGGTCAGCTGGCCGCTTGCATTGGGGAAGAACCCCGAAATGACTCCGGTGGCCTGAGAGCTGGAAGCCAACCCACAGAGGGTCTGGGAGAGAATAAGGGGGCAGGCTGGGAAAGAAAGGAGCAGAGAAGCCCCCGGCCAGGAGGGCGGCTACAAACGAGGGAAGAATTGCAGGAAGAAGCATGAGGGGAGAAGGGCGCGGGACCGGCTGCGTCTGAGGGAGCCGATGGGCACAGACTGGGCTCGTCTGAAGGAGCCAGTGTGCCGACACTGGCCAAGGTGGGCTGGCTCCCTCCCCAAGCCCTCTGACTTGGAGGGGCCTGAGTTCTCTGCAGGCAGCTGGCGGGCAGAAGAGCTTCCTTTTCCCATGACTGAGCCGGACTGTCTCAGTCACACAAACCCCGTCCCTGCTGGCGTTTGGGGAGAAAGGAGGTTTGTGACGGTCACTGAGAGGAACACGAGGATCAGTGGGAGAAGAGTCAGTGCTTGGCCGTGTGTCAGGTGAAAGGGCCGGGAACGGAGCGTCCGCCCAGCGTCCCGCTTTATAAACAATGCCGCCGGCTGCCCAGCAAACCGGGGCCAGATCTCCTCAGCTCAGGGCTGAAGCCCAAATACAAAGGGCCCCAGATTTGATACCGCACAATTAGCCAAATAAGCCTGGTAACGAAGAAAATAGTCCGCCATGATACTAAAATAAAGTAAGCCAATTTTTAATTGGAGGAATGCTCAGGGACTTTCCAAGTTGGGGAAGGCGAGTCAGAAAAAGCCGCATCCCCCTCCTCCCAGTGTCTGTGAACAATCAAAGGAACACAGAAACTCCCCCTGACTGATCAATATGGGGCCAGCTTTCAGAGAAGATGCCAGTTACCTGAGATGTGAAATGGAAGCCAGCCAGGCCCTGACGGGTCTCGGAGGCTCGTAGCCAGTGGTCTCTGGGCAACAAGGAGGGGGCCCAGCTTCCCCGCCACACCAGGCCGGTTTCGAGCAACGGAACAACATTTTCTCAAAATTCCCATCGTCGGGCTTTCTCACAAGCCGCACCGGACTAGACCCTTAGTTACACAGAGCAGGACCGGAGCCGGCACAGAATCGAGGCACAAGACCGACGGCAGCCTGATTCTCCAAACATCCACAATTAACCACGGGGTGTCCTAAGCCCTGAAAAAGCCTCCTTCGATTTCTAGGAACACGCAGACCCCGCCCCCGTGGATCATTTCTCTACAGGCCAGTCTATGAGGCTTTCACAAATTCATAACCAGGAAGAGCAAACGACTTCGAGGCTCACCACCCTCAGTGGTGAGGAAGGAAATCGTGCAGGACCCATGGTGAGAAAGAAAACAAAAACAAGACCAGGAACCCAAGGCCAAAGCAATGCTTCGCTGCCAAATAACGATGTGTCGCCTCGGAGCCTAAGACTCCTCCCAATGCCCACTAACGGGGCCCAGATAACCCACAAGATCAGACGGAAAACTTCTGGACCTCCGGGAGAGACTTGATTCTCTGGGAGCTTGGCTTCTCTGCTCCCAAATCATTTGAGAAGGCTCCTGGATAATTCTGATTAAATCTGCTAGTAACAGTTTCCCTGCATTCGGTTCATCTCTGGTCCGCGTAACCAGAACATTGTCTCTTTCTTTCTCTAAGACTGTTCAAGGGCCCCTTCCTCTAGGAGGCCATCCCCTCTGGGAGATCCCCCTCCTCCAGGAGGCCCCCCTCCAGCCCCTCCACCCGTAGCCCCACACCAGCTGCTGATGCTCCATCTCCTATGTCACTCAGCATGTTTTGGGATGTAAGCTCCTGCAGGGTCTCCCAGGCTCACCACGGAGCTCTTGATCATCGATCTCTCCATGGCAGCGGGGTGGGGGACCTGCTGTTTTTCCTCCAGTTTCAGGCTTTAACAAGCACGATAACAAGCAAGGAGCCCATTTGTTTCCAGCCGGTGCTTCGGATCCTTAGAACAGGCGTTAAGTGTGAAACTTGGGCCAAAAGAAACTGCAAGGCTGGCCCAGCTCCACGTGCCCGGTGAACACCCCGGGATCGCCGGGCTTGGCTCCCTAGTGCTTTGGACACGGCACGTTCTCTTCCATCACTTTGTGCCCATTTTTAAAGCATTAGCTGAGCTGCTACTGGGCACTTGGGCCACAAATATGAATGAAAGGATCCTTACCCTACGCTACATGTGCACACACAAAACTGTACACCCACTTCCACTGCTCCTTGCTTTTTAATCAATGAGCATTTATTGAGCTCCACTGTATGCTGGGCACATAGTCCCTACCCACAAGGCAGTTTGATAGGGGGAAGCAGCAGGTGGGCAAGCATGTGCCAGTTCTGGGGACAAGGAAGAGGGGGACTCAAGGTGACCCCTTCGCATCTGGGCTGCTCTCCCATCGCATCCCTCTGGGAAAGCTCATGAGCCAATTTCCATTGGAAAACTACTTCTGGCACAGCCGCTGAGGGCTGCTGCCCAAAGCCGTCTCAACAACTGCTTTAAAAAACAAACTCCCACAGGAAATGCTGCCCGTACACCAAGATCAATGACTTCACCGCCTTTTCTTTATTTGAACAGTTAAGGCTGGAGCGACTTCATTGCCCTTTTTTCCTGACTTTTGATATCTGTCTGTCCCAAGCAGGATAAATTATTCTGGGGCTGCTGCCTGATATGTGAGGGTCGCACGGATAAATTAGGAGGAAGAAACTTAAATAATGCTTGTCCTGGATCCTTTGAAGAAATGATCACAGCCCTTTTCCTCAGCCCAGACTCGGTTTATTGATCCAGTTTTGCTACTCTGAATTACAAGTGGCCGTGAATGGCAAGGTGAGTTCTTCAGGTACCAGAACCTCCCATTCCAATCCCCGCTAAAGGGCAGCAATGAGACCCACGCTAAAACAACTAGCAACCCAAATCATGCTGCCCACCTTGCCCATCCCCCCCTCCCAGCCCCGGGCCATGGCCTGGAGACTCTGAGATCCCTTCCTCATCTACTAACCTCACACAGCAAAATGCTTCAAGAGTGGATGTGCTCCAGCAACAAGACTATGCGATGATCAATTCTGACGGATGTGATTTTCTTCACCAATGAGATGATTCAGGTTAGTTCCACTTGTTCAGTGATGAAGAGAGCATCTACACCCAGAGAGGCCTGTGGGAACTGCGTGTGGACCACAACATGGCGTTCTCCCTCTCTCTGTAGTTTGCTTGCATTATGTTTTGCTTCTTTTTCTTACGCGGCACGGCACAATAATTGTACAAATATGCATGCATACATTGGATTGAACATATATTTCTACCACATTTAATACACACTGGACTACCTGACATCTAGGGGAGGGCGTGGAGGAAGGGGAAAAATTGGAACCCAGGGCTTTGCAAGGGCTAATGCTGAAGAATTGTCCATGCATGTGTTTTGAAAATTAAAGAGCTTTAATAAAAAAAACGTTTTTAAAAGAGTAGATGTGTTCAAATGCAATGCTGTGGGGCGGGGAACCTGCACTCGGGTGGACGCCTGCTCACTGCTCCTCAAAAGGACTGACAGCTGGCCATACCCCCGAACTCTGCCCAGCCTGGCCCATACCTGGCAAGTCTCCCCTTAGCTCCCTTGAACTGGCTTCTGTTTGGAGCTGTGATTCAAGGTGTCTGACAGAGAACGTGACTAAGAAGTGGGAAGCACTGCAGGCCGTGATCGAGGTGCACAAGAGCTAAATGTGGATGAAATGGGGGTCAGCAGCCTTCACGGAAGCAGGATTAGACTAAGGAGCCAGGCTGAACAGAGCATGAAATCGACTTGTACTTCTGCCCCCTGGTGCAATGCTCGTTGGCGGACCAAAGTCTGCACCCCCGATCGAGGGGCTCGGCTCGGGGTGCAGGGGCCCGCGCTGCAGAAAGCCCTCCCCCCCACACTGCCTCCTGCACGAGGGGACGGCACGTGTTCCCTCGGCTATTCCTGAATTCTTTGCTGTGTTGCATATTCAGAACTCCAAGGAGGCATCCACCTAAAACAGCTGCAGACCGGGGACGGACTGAATTCTCCCCAAATGAAATCATCTCCGTGCCCAAGTCTCCCAGAAACAAGCAGGAAAATCCAGCCCAAGAGCCAGACGGGTTCTTTCTGTGAAGTCACACGTGTCTCCCCTTTCTTTCTAAATGAAACGTCAGGGGACAAGCAGGACGCCCACGACGGCCCCTGGAGAACAGAAGAGTCTTTGCGGACTCACTGATGCTCCATCCACCCCCTCCCAGGAGGACGCTGGCTGGATACCGTGTTTCCCCGATAATAAGACCTATCCTGAAAATAAGACACCCACATACTCTTTAATATTCCGCTAAAATAAGCCCTCCCCCGAAAATAAGCCCTATCGAACTTACTATGAAAACGGTCATCATGGTGATCCCCTGCGCTATATGCTGCGTAGCGGTACCTTCAGTAAGCAGCGCCGCCCTCCCCTCCCGGGTGAAACGCACGTCGCGCTCCGAGCTGCATCCAATCAGAGCTGCAGCAGTGAGCGCGTCATCCTCTTCTTCCCTGGTGATTTGCTTGCTGGCGCTACTGAGAGCAGCACTGCGGAGTAGAGCTGAGACAGGACCATCTAAAAACTCGGTAAGTTCAGTAAGCGATGGAGAATAAAATAAGCACTCAGGGGGCATGATGGAGGCTAAAAGGGGCATGATGGAGGCTAAAATGGGCATGATGGAGGATAAAAGGGGCATGATGGAGGCTAAAATGGGCATGATGGAGGATAAAAGGGGCATGATGGAGGATAAAATAAGCCCTCCCCTGAAAATAAGCCCTCTGGTGTTTTTTAGTCCCAAAAAAATAATAAGACAGTGTCTTATTATCGGGGAAACACGGTAGTTTTTTCATGCGGCAGAATTGCAAAGCTCACGGACAGAAATGAGAAAGTTCGGGTTTCATTCAGCATGAGACCTCGTCAGGACTCCCATCCACCTCTAAACAAGCTTCCTATGAGGGGCTGCCGAACCAGACAGTCTGAACATCTGCCATACGCTTATCGATGAGATTTCACACAGGAAAATACCCTGGCTTCACTGGATGTGAGCAAGGCCATTCTCCAAGGAGGGAGAGCCAGGCTAGCCAGCTGTGCCGGGATTATCGCCAACCCCTGAGGATTCCTCCTTGAAGCCAGAACACTGATAGAGACCAGAAAAATCAGCCTCCCTTGCTCTGTGCTTCTGCCTAGACTTTTTAGGATTTTTTAGGCTAATGGCATTGTGACAAGTGCCAGGCTAGATCTTGCAGGAGATATGAAGAAACTGAATCGCAATTCTGGGAAAGGACACAGATTTTGTGCTCAAAGAGACCATGGAGGCCGGTGGATGAAGAGGAGGTGGAAAGCCGTGTGGCTCCCTCCGAGGCAACTTTTGAATCCAGGAGGTACCAAGGGCTGCCGGCTGCTAAGGCAAGAACTGGGTTTTTCAGGTGACTTCTGCCTTGATGAAGCTGTTAGCATAAAAAAAAAAAATCAACTTCCTATTTCTTGCTAGCATGGAGAGAAATGAATTGAATGGGAGTGTGTGCACAAGGGCAGCTGGTTTCTCTCCAGAGGTGTCTCCTCCTGACCACCTGCTTGCTCTGAGCCAAACCAGGGAGCAGCACTCAGCTCTGGGGAAGCCTCTCGGGGGCTGCCTTCAAAGAGCAGCCAAGAAGTCAGGATCCCTTTGGGCTGGTTCAAAAGCTCGTGGAAAACTGTACCAAGAGAACGTGACTGTAAATGACAGCCCAACAAACCAGACTTTGGTTCTTGGGAGAAGTCCACAAGAGAAGTGCGCATTCGAGAGATGGCCAGTGAGTACGAAGGAAGTTGCCAGTCCTCCGGACACAAGACCACACCAGCCCAAAATAGAGCTCGTTATCCTTTCCCACAAATCTTTCCTCTTTCCGAACTCCATAATGTGAGGACACAACCATCCTCCCAGTCTCTCAGCTTAGGAGTCACTCCAGCCTCCTCCCTCTCTCACCCCTCAGCTCCAGGCCAGTGCCAATGCTTGTAGATTTCCCCTCTGCTGGAAATCTCCTCAACTTCCCCTCTGCGGCATCTCTTGTAGATTTCCCCTCTGCAACATCTCTTGTAAATTTCCCCTCTGCAACATCTCTCATTGATTTCACCCCCACATCTCTCTTCAATTTCATCTCCTCAACATTTCATTGATTTCACCTCTGCAACATCTCTCCTTGATTTCACTTCTCGTGACCCCTGAGAACAACTCCCATCCTGGTTTGTGTGTGCATACATCTGTACACACATTGCATATAATACACACGTATGTACACACACATACAGAGGGAATTCTCCCTCCTCATCTCCACTTCTGGCTTCCCTCGACCCAGCTAAAGTCACGCCTCCTGAAGAAGCGGGTCTCACTCCATCTGATGCCAAAGCCTTCCCTGAGATTCCCTTCAGTCTGTCTACAAGTTGGTCATACACCACTGTTTGCATGCTCTCTCCCCCAGAAGTCTTCCCCCCTTTTGTTATATCCTTCACACTCAGCCAGTGCCTCTCATACAGCAGGTGCTTAATAAATGCTTGTGGTTGACTTGACTCGCTTGGGCCGAAGACTACTCTCTCTAGACAGAACCGTGAGGGGGAACAAGTGCCAACAAGTCCCTGAGCATCTCCGAAGCTCCTGCCATGTGTCAGGTGCTGAGAGTGTCACTGGTGTCCTCGATAACCCTCAAACACCAAAAGGGACCCCAGGAACAAAGAATGTGAACGCAGTTCCCCAAGATTAGAACCAGAGAGCGGCAGCCCTGCGCCAGTCCCCCGGCGACCCGCCTGCCTCCCCAGGCAGCCAGCCGTTTAAAAAACCGGCAAGTTCCATCTCCTGTTGCTTTTTCCTCTTGATTCTGTCTCAGGTCAACCTCCACTCTTTGGGGAGACAGTGACCTCCTCCCCCAACTAAACAACCCCTTAAGCCCAATACTCATCGTCGATCTCATCTCTCTTGTGGAGGCGCCACATGGTGGCCGGAAGCCCTGGGCCTGGAGCCGGGAAGAGCCGAATTCCACTCCGGTCTTGGACCCCCGTGTGATCCTAAGTCACCCGGCCTCTGTTTTGCTGCTGTGATCTCAACTATAAGATAGGATTACTAACAGCACCTGGGCTTGTGGAGAGGACGGAACCAGGTGTGCACAAGGCACTTTACCTTGAGCCGGGCAGATTATAAGACTTACTAAATGCCCGTTTCTCTCCTCTGCTCCTCTCTCAGGGGACCAGGCTTCAAAGTGTCACAACACTGGGACACTGCCCAGGGGAGGGGGGAGGGGGTTCAAGAGGTTTGAGGACAATTTTCAGAACAAGGAATGCACATGGTAGAAAGCCCAGCTGCAGAAGGAAGTGGCTCCCCCTCCCCTCCCTCCGAGGACCAGCCCAGCCCAAGGACCTACCTCACCCTTCACAATAAGCTCCAATTCATAAGAGCCTCGTGACTGGGGCTGATGTCACTGGTGTGGGCAACAAGTCAGGAGGCCAGGAAGCAGGCTGGAGAGCTGGTAACCATGTGGGCCGGCCCACTGGGGACACCACGAAACAGGAGCCAGTGCAATTAACCCTCTCCCCACCAAACTGCGGGGAAAAGCGGGGCCCCCACAGGGACCCCAGCACGGGATCCAGCAGCTGCCCTCAAAAGCCCCAGACTTCCAGAGTTCACTGGCAGGAGTCACGAGAGCCAGGGCAGCTTGCACACACTCACCGCGGCTCTCAGAAAGCAGCCGAGTCCCCAGAGATGGGCTCTCTGGTCCCGAGGGGCTCGCAGGCCCACATCCAGGACACGGAGCGCACCCGCACCTGGGAGCCGTGGGGAGCCTCTGGCCCACAATGGAGGCACAGCTCTGGGACTAAAAATGCACACAGAGGGACTGACCAGCAGACAAACTGCCTCTCTCCAAGGCAGGGAAAGGAAGGGAACCAGCACTTAGTAGGCACCTGCTGTGTGCCAGGTCCTATGCTAAGCACTTTTTACAAATATGATCTCACTGGATCCTCACAACTACCCTGGGAGGGACAAGCTACCAGAACTCCCATTTAACAGAAAGGGGTTAAATGGCTCACCCAAGGCCACGTCTTATTTGACCTCTGGTCTTCCTTACCTTCAGACCCTCTGAGACCTTGAGCTGCCTCCTGACACCTCTGGACCCCCTAGCACTCCCGACCACCCTCTTCTCCTGGATCCTCCCTGGGTTTTCAGGTTCCCCTCAGCTGGATCATCATCCAGGTGGGAGCAGCCTCCAAGACTCTGCTGTGGGCCCTCTCAATCAAGCGAGCAAACACTAAGTGCATACTATGTGCCACACTGAGCCTTCTCCAAGCCTGCCACTTCCCTGGAGACACGAAGCTCCTGTTTTCCTCCTAGCTCTATTCAGGCATCCTGCAGCCTCCCTGGTCCCCAAGGATTGTGCCCGATGCTATGACAGAAAGAGAGCATCCAGGCTGGACCCCACGAGGAGTTGAAAGTGCTCAGCAGGGAGTCATGGAGAGCGCGAGCCAGGGGCAGGGCACGTGGGGGCAGGGCAAGCCGGGGCCAGAGTGGGGGGGCAGGGTAAGCTGAGGGCAGCGTGTTCCCGCTGTTGTCTCCTGTCTGGCCCCTGGCCCCTGGCCCAGTCCTTCTACTAGCTGTCACAACGAGCACCCCTCCATCAGGGGACAGCCCTTGGTTCCCAAAGGGTGAGAGGAAGCCCCAGGACTGCAGAGCAAAAGAAACAAAAGTCAGGGGGCAGCAAGGTGGTGCAGTGGGCAGAGCACCAGCTCCGAAGCAGGAGGCCCTGGGTTAAAATCTGGCCTCAGACACTCCTGCCACACCTGCTGGCCTGAGGCCACTTTTCTGCATATCCTCTGAGGGAGGGGAGCCTGGGGCGCCACCCCCTCCCCTCCTTCTGCCAAGGCTCCTGCCTCCGAGGGCGGCACCCCTGGTTATTGGGCACAGGCCGGGCAGCAGCCAGGGCCATCCACACTGCCCCTGCGTCTTGTGTTTGTGCCCCTGCGTCCTTATGGGGTCTCCGGTTTTTTGGAGTCTCTGACAAGGCTCTTGACCATTACGGCAACAAAGACCCTTCAAAAAGGGAAGAAATAGATATGGATCCACACTTAACACCATATACCAAGATAAGATCAAAATGGGTCCATGATTTAGGCATAAAGAGGGAGATAATAAATAGATTAGAGGAACAGAGGATAATCTACCTCTCAGACTTGTGGAGGAGGAAGGAATTTATGACCAGAGGAGAACTAGAGATCATTATTGATCACAAAATAGAAGATTTTGATTACATCAAACTAAAAAGTTTCTGTACAAACAATACTAATGCAAACAAGATTAGAAGAGAAGTAACAAATTGGGAAAATATTTTTAAAAACAAAGGTTCTGACAAAGGTCTCATTTCCAAAATATATAGAGAACTGACCCTAATTTATAAGAAACCGAACCATTCTCCAATTGATAAATGGTCAAAGGATATGAACAGACAATTCTCAGAGGAAGAAATTGAAACTATATCCACTCACATGAAAGAGTGTTCCAAATCACTACTGATCAGAGAAATGCAAATTAAGACCACTCTGAGATACCACTACACACCTGTCAGATTGGCTAAGATGACAGGAACAAATAATGATGAATGTTGGAGGGGATGTGGGGAAATTGGGACACTAATACATTGCTGGTGGAGTTGTGAAAGAATCCGGCCATTCTGGAGAGCAATCTGGAATTATGCCCAAAAAGTTATCAAACTGTGCATACCCTTTGACCCAGCAGCGCTACTACTGGGATTATATCCCAAAGAAATACTAAAGAGCAGAAAGAGACATATATGTGCCAAAATGTTTGTGGCAGCTCTTTTTGTTGTAGCTAGAAACTGGAAAATGAACGGATGCCCATCCATTGGAGAATGGTTGGGTAAATTGTGGTATATGAAGGTTATGGAATATTATTGCTCGGTAAGAAATGACCAGCAGGAGGAATACAGAGAGGCCTGGAGAGACTTAAATCAACTGATGCTGAGTGAAATGAGCAGAACCAGAAGATCACTATACACTTCAACAACAATGCTGTATGAGGATGTATTCTGATGGAAGTGGAAATCTTCAACATAAAGAAGATCCAACTCACTTCCAGTTGATCAATGATGGACAGAGGTAGCTACACCCAGAGAAGAAACACTGGGAGGGGAATGAAAATTGTTAGCACTAATATCTGTCTGCCCAGGTTGCATGTACCTTCGGATTCTAATGTTTATTGTGCAACAAGAAAATGATATTCACACACATGTATTGTACCTAGACTATATTGTAACACATGTAAAATGTATGGGATTGCCTGTCATCGGGGGGAGGGAATAGAGGGAGGGGGGGCAATTTGGAAAAATGAATACAAGGGATAATATTATAAAATATATATATATATAATAAAAAAAAATTTAAAAAAAAAAAAAAAAAAAGGGAAGAAATGAGGAAAGGCCATTTTTTCAAGTTCCCAGACAGTGGAGGGAAGCTGGCAAGCAGAGCCGTTTGGGAAGTTAGAGGAGGATGTATTCTGCGCTTTTTAAAAAGTGAGCCGTGTAACAGAGAGAGCTCTTCTGTTCCCAGGTACGTGGAGACAGGCGTGCTCTCTCTCTTTTTGGCGGTCATTAAATTTAGAGCAAAATACTTATTTTAAGGGCACCAGGAAGAGAAGTCCAGGACTAGGAAGGAAGCCTTGGTCCAGCATTCACTCCTCAGTGGGGGTTCCTGGAGCTTCTGTGGGCCATGGGGGGGGCACCACATCACCATCAAGGCGACACCAGCACCTCCCTAAAACATCGCAGCACCCCGGAGTTTGCTCCCCTTCTGAGTGTGCGGGCTGGAGGCCAGGGGCGGCTCTCCCAAAGTGCTCCTGGGCAGGCCAGCCACCTGGGCCTCCACCAGCCTGCCTAACCGCAGAGGTTCGCCTTGGGATGGCCGCCTCCCGCCACCGGGTCCCCAGTCGGCAGCCCCCAAAGCCCACCTCCCCAGGAAGGACATCACCAGGCTACAGGAATAAACAAATGGCAGAAACCCCTAGGCGGGGCCTTCCACAGCCAGTCCCCATGTCAAGTCTCAGCACAAGCAACAAGGTGGCAGACCAGCACTTTCCCCAAGCAGCAGCAGCTCCCAAGCGCCCCAGAACAGAAAGGACGGCACCAGAGGGACTCCAGGGACTGGAGCCCCGGGGCTCACTGAGCAGCCTCCTTCCAGCCCCAGCTCTCAGACCATCCTCGGGCTCAGACCCTGATCCTCCGACCTTTCATGAACCCCCCCCCCAACCAGTCCCCTCTCATCCTTCCCAGTTCCAGGAAGACACCTGGAGCCCCCCAGGGCTGCCAAGCTCTGAACAGAGCAGAAAACTGGGCAATAAGGCGGGGCAGAACACGTCCCATGTGGTGGGTTAGAGGGGGCTCAATAGGCCTAGAGAAAGAGCACAGCCTCCAAATGGAGCAGCCACAAAGTCACTGAGGGCAGAGATCTGGGTTGCTGAACCACAAATTGCCCAGCATGGGAAGAGGCTGAAATGCCTTGAGACCAGCCCCCAGGGGAGCCGCCATCAGTGGAGAGAGAGTCACAACGGGAGAGGGGGCTCAGGACACCTTTGTAAAAGTCTGAAATGACCAGAGGTCTCAGGAAGAAGACAACTCAAAGATTCAGAAAATAAAGCCGATAAGGCAACGGGTAAACATGAACACGGAAGGAATATGGCATTCAGATCCCATGAAACAGAGGAAAAGGTCCAGCGCCTGATGAATGGGGGAAGCACACTGCAGAACATATGGCCTGCGCAACAAACAATGGGCAAGACAGGAAAAAAACCTGGTGGCGGCAAGTCCCCCCGGAAAAACGAAACCGAGTCGGAGAGATCAGGAATAAAATCCCGAAGTGAAAGACAATCTAGAAGAGAAGCAAATAAAACACCCCAAGACCCAGGAGTCCAGAGGCCCGGAGCCACCTGTGGATCATGGAAGACCCAGGAGTCCAGAGGCTCGGAGTCCACCTATGAATCATAGAAAACCCAGGAGTCCACCCATGGATCATGGAAGTCCCAGGAGTTCAGAGACCCAGAGTCCACCTGTGGATCATGGGCTCTCAGAAGAATAGGCCATGACAGAGAACCTCAGTGTCAGAATAAAGGAAAGGACAGAAGGGAGCAGCCCAGCATTTCTGAACACAGAAAAGGAAGTCCAATGGAAGGAATTCACCTCTGGCCAGAGAATCCCAGATTCCGACTGCTTCTTAAATTTCACAGGCCAGTTCAGAAACAAGTTGGACAAGGGATCTGGAGAAAGCTCTCCAAGCACAAAAGAAAGGGCAGCTGAATAACAAGACTATTGTATTTGGGAGCGCGCGCACATACACACACACACACACACACACACATCCCACCAAAAGAAGGAAGGCATGGGGGCAGCCCAGAGACGCCATCCTGCAACACTAAGCTTGGTCATACAAGACAAAAGGAATATTTTCAATAATAAAGAAGAGCTCAAAAAAAGCAGATCCAGTGAGACGGTTTGCTTCCAGAACCCTCAAACAAGAGAAATGTCAGAAGAGTGAACCCAGAAGCCGGAACTCAGGCAAGGGAGCCAGAAAGAGATTTCTTCCTCCAAGGGACCGGGTGAAGGCTGAGATCTGGGGGAGGTAACAGCACAGGGCTGGGGAGGGATCAGCTGGCAATGTCCTTCGTCCAGGTGAAGTTTTCCTCTGGGTTTTTTTTATAAAAGCAGCTAGGAGAAGGAGAAGCTCATCTGGCTGATACCATGGACCATATTTTATAACAGGTTTTAAATCAATCCAGGACCTCTATATTGACCAAACAAGAGATAGAGCTGTGACCAAAAGACAAAACATAATCCTGGGATCAGAAGGGAAGTGATCAAACAGGAAAAGAAATCTTTGCATCAAACTCTCTGATAAAGGTTTGGAATCTGACCACACACAATAAATGAATGAATAAATTAATGTGTATGTGTAGACATACATATGCGGATATATACACATACACATTAATTACACACACACACACACACACACACACACACACACACACACACACACACATACAAAGACCAAACTCTTCCCCAATGGGTTAAAGAGTCAAAGAATATTAACAAACACTTCTCAAAAGAAAAACTGCCAAGAATTCACAGCCACACAAATGCTCCAAACCACTAACAATAAAAAGAGAAATGATTTCACAATAGCCCTTTTTACTTCACATCCTGCAACCTGAGAAAAGTGTCCAAAAAGGGCCACCGTCTGTGCTGGAGAGGGTATGAGAAGTTGGACACACTGAGAGAGTCTTGATGGAGCTATGAAATGGCACAAACATTTTGGAAAGCAACTTGGAATATCGCAGATAATGTGACTAAAATGAACCGGAGACTTGGACTTTTATGCAAGAAGAAAGTCCTCACAGACTCCAAAATATCTACAGCAGCAATTTCTGTGAGAACTAAGATTTGGAAATAAAGTCAATGGCTGTTGACGGGGGGAGAACAAAGCAATTTGGGAATGTGAGTATAACGGAATACCACTGTCCTGTGAGAAACGATGGTTGTGATGAAGACAGGAGCCTAGAAAGGCCCGTGTGATCTGCCGTGGAGCCAAGAAAACAACGTACACAGTGACTACAACCATCAACAACCATACACCAAGATACTATAAGCCAATTAGGAGGGCAAGGGATAGTCTGTCTATCTGACGCATATGTGGAGAAGGGAGGGATTTATGGCCAAAGAAGAACTAGAGGACATTATGAAATGCAAAAGAGATCATTTTGACTACATTAAATTTAAAAGGTTTTGCACAAACAAAATCAATGCAGCCAAGATTGGAAAAGAATCTGAAAGGTGGGAAACAATTTTTGCAGCCAATGTTTCTGATGATGGGCTTATTTGTAAAATATATAGAGAACTGACTCATATGCATAAGAATAGAAGTCATTCCCCAATTGATAAATAGTCATAGGAGAAAAACAGACAATTTTCGGACAAAGAAGTTAAAGCCAATTCTAGTCACTTGAAAAAATGTTATAAATCACTCTTGATTAGAGAAATGCAAATTAAGACAACTCTGAGGTACCACCTCACACCTCTCAGATTGGCAAGATGACTGGAAAAGGTAATGGTAAATATTGGCGAGGATGCAAGAAAACTGGGACACTAATGCATTATTGGTGGAGTTGTAATATCATCTAGCCATTCTGGAGAACAATTTGAAATTCTGCTCAAAGGGCTATAAAATTGTGCATCCCCTTTGATCCAGCAGTATCTCTACTGGGCTTGTATCCCAAAGAGATTTTAAAGGAGTGAAAAGGACCGACATATGCAAAAATTATTGTAATGGCAAGGAACTGGAAACTGATAGTCCTGGGGGAATGACCGAATAAGTTAAGGGAAATGAATGGTGTGGAATATTATTGTTCTGTAAGAAATGATCAGCAGCATGATGTCAGAGACACCTGGAGAGACTTACAGGAACTGATGCTGAGTGAAATGTGTGGAGCCAGATCACTGTGCGCAGTATCAGCAAGATTCTGTGACATTCAAATGTGATGGACTTGATTCTTTTCAGCAATGAGGTGATCCAAAGTAGTTCCAATAGACTTGGGATGGAAAAAGCCATCCACAGCCAAAGAGAGAACTATGGAGACTGAAGCACATCAAAGTATAAAATGTCACCTTTTTGTTCAGTTGATTTATTTGTTTTCTTTCTCGGGATTCTTTCCTTCTTGATCTGATGTTTCTCTCACAACATGACAAATATGGAAATGTTTTTAAAAAGTGCACATCTTGGAGCTCTATCAGAGGGGAGAAGCAAGGTGAGGGAGGCGGGGAAAAGTCTTGCAACACAGTCTTACAAAAGTGAAGGTGGAAAACCATATTTACATGTATTCGGAAAAATAAAATACTACTGAAAAGGAAAAAATAAAAAAGCGCACACCAAAAAACGCAAAACCAAAGTGACAAAAGTATGGGAATGGAACACGTCACTGAGTAAGGAGGTCGGCCCCAGCGGGGGTCCAAGAGGCTGACTTGTGGCCTTCTGGTTCTGGAGCCTTCTTGATGTAATTATGGGCCATGCTGATTTCTCTCCCTCTCTCTCTAAAAAGTACAGTGTGTCACGGGGATGGCTTTCTAGAGGGAGAGGGGGGTAACCATGATGGGATAAGAAACAGACTAAAAACTTATTTTTAAAAACTAACACAAGCTACAGCTCAGCATCCCGATGAACATCACATCGGTACATATGAGCCACATCTCAACACTTAGCAGGGGTCCCTGGCAGCCAGCTGAAGCCCAAAGCCGCCTCCCGCTACAAAAAGGCACTGGCCTAAGGACCAAGAGTCCGTCTGTTGGACCCAGCAATCTCAGAGCTCTCTGCTCCACAAGGAATGAGCTTTTTCAAAGGGCTCCCGCTTCTCCCATGGCCCACGAAGCTCCCGCTGATCCCAGCAGCCCCACCGAATTTGTGCTGGCCACTGGAAGCCCAGCTGAACTGCTGGGAAAACAAGCCAACAAAAGGAGGCGGTGTGGTCCGGGCCGGGCCGGCCCCCCTGAGCACACAGGACTTGGCCAGCTCCCAAGGGCCCAGAGCAGTGCCCCGAAACACTGGATGCTTCCAATCTGGCCTCGGCTGCAAAGAAGCAGCCAGGGAGCCTGATCCCCCCATCCCTTTCACCCTGCTCGCCCCAAAGCAGAGCAGACCCAATTACATGACAGGGCCCTACTGGAGGAGGGAGGCGCTGGGATCTCCCCCTGCTGCTAAGCCTGGTCCCCTGGACCTCGGACAAAAGAGACCATTGGCCAAATGGCCTCAAACTCCACCCGGCTCAGGGCCCGGGGTCTCTGAGTGTCCCTGAAATGCTCCACAAGTCCGTGGACCCCGGGAGGGGGCCCAGGGAAAAGCTCCTGGACAGCACCTGGAGCCGGACCGCTGTTGCGGGCGCCCGAGTGCCGAGGTGAGAGCTGCCTTGGTCCTTCCCCAGGGCCGGCCGCCCACCCTGTCCCTGGGCCAAAAGGTAGCTTTCCCATTGGGAATGGAGGTGCCCGCTCACATACTGCCCCTTCCTCCCTGCTGCTGAGCCCATCGCCTCCGGCCAGGAACAAGGACCTCACAGCCGGATTCTGGGCCTGTGGCGATGGCAGGCCAACCCGTGCCCGCTGGCGCTGGGACGCAAGCTCTCTGCCTCGGGAGCTCCTACTGTGTGCAGGCGCCGCGCTGGGCAGAGCCGAGCCTCGCTCCCAAGAGCTCCGGCTCTGTGGGACGGGCGATCCCTGAAGATGGGGGCAGGGGAAGGTCTCACCCAAGGGTGTGTCTGCCCAGCATACACAGCACTGGAAACAAGCTGTGCCCCCCGCTTGTCAGACCGCTAGCTAGTCCTGGCTCGTCTCCCCGAGAAACCACTAAACTCGAGCCCCCTGCAGGGGGCGGGGGGTGAAGGGGCTGGGGTGGGGATGGAAGGTCCAACGAACGGACTGGCTGAGGGCAGAGGCTCATCCCGGGAGCTTCCCAGCCCTGGAAAGCCCCATTTTCCGGGATCCCCAGAATCTCTCTCCCCGGCTCAGTGGAGCGGCGTTTCGCCGATTTCCCTGCTGAGATGGAGCGCCCGCCACCGCCCCAGACCCACGGGGACCGCCCTGCCTGGCCAGTCCCAGCCGTGGGTGGCATTTCCACCTGCAGGGGGGGGGGACAGGGCGGGGGGCACTGCCTCCACCCATCCTGAGGGCCCACGAGAGCCGGCCCCAGTAACTCCCCGACTCAGCCCCTTCCCTCCCTCAGCTGCTCCCGCCCCCCGGGCACCCTCTCCACAAGCAACGTGCGGGCCGGGGATGTCTACACCAGGGTCCAGGCCCTCCGGCAGGGAAGGTCCGGGCGCTCTGGCTGCCGGCCAGGCCAGTGTGGGGGGCAGCGTCAGGCACCCCCGGGGGGCCTGGCCCAAGCCGAGGCAATGGCCTGAGCCTCAGCTGGCCCCCAGCCCTCCCCTCCTCTGAAGCCACTCTGGAGGAAGTGGGGGAGGAGGGAGAAGGGAGGAGGGAAGGGGGAGGGAGGAGGGAGAGGGAAGGGGGAGGGAGCCTCAGAGCAGGCTATCACCATGCCAGCCTCAGAACTTACATAACATCAGAATTAACTCAATCTTCTTTTCAATTTGACCTGAACCACAGGAACAAGAGCATGAAAACACTGGAACAACCCCCCCGGCGGTTGGGGGATGGGGCCCAGGGGCCAGGGAGAGGCACCAGGAGGGAGCCAGAGCCCCGGGCCCGCCTGAGGGGGATGCAGCCCCCTGCCACCCTTCAGGGGGTCCGAGGGCTTCCTGAACTCCCTGTTCCAGAGCTGGCTCCCTCAGGCTGGGAGACAGGCAGGGGGAGGTCTCCTGCCATGAAGAACAGCCAAGGCAAGGCGGGGGGCGCCCCCAGAGGAGCCTCCCAGGACCCTGCCACCCAGCCCCAAGAGAGCAGCTCTCGGGGGACGCGCCAGGCCTGACCTCATGGGTGGCGGGGGGGGCCCGGCGCCCGGACAGGTCAGAAATATCCATCGTGGGCACCTCCACCCACAGGAGGCGGCCAGAGCCCAGGCCCGAAGGCCAGAGGGGAGGCCCGGTCTGCAGGGGTGCCCGGGGAGCAGCCAGCAAGGGCCAGGGCCCCGGAGGCCGCCTGCGAGGACATGGGAGGGCGCTGCCCCCATTTTACAGGGGAGGGAACCGAGGCAGACAAGAGGCGAAGGCAAGTGCGGCCCAGGGCAGCAACACTCAGCGGGGGTCATTCAGACCCAAAGTTCAGTTCCCGAAGCCCCAGAGAGGCCGAGGCCGGCTCCGCGGGGCTGCTGGGGCCAATGAAGCCTCAGGCTGAAAAGTTGTTTTCAACTAAATACTCTGGTCCTGGGGAGAAATGGATTCCAGGCCCCTGGAGAGAAAGCTCACAAAATGCAAAGGGCCCTCTCCCATTCTGGCCAGCACCCCGGCCTCAGATCTCGGGGCTCTGCTCCCCTTCTCGCCATCGCTCCCGCCCCAGGGCCCCCGAAGGCGGAGGAGCCACCTCGTCCAAAGCTCACGGGCTTGGGTCTGTGCCACTCAGAACCCACGGGCACAGAGTTCCGCAGGACTGAACCTAGAACCCAAGGAGGTGTTTTGTGTCGGCAGAAAATCCGCCCCAGCTGCCCCGCCACCAGTGGCCGCGCCTGGGACTCGGGAGGGACGCCCGGCGCTCCTCTGCCCGGAGCCAGTTCCCGGGCACCCAGGCTGGGGGAGGCTCCCCTGCCGCCACCTCAGACCCAGCCCCCCTGGAGCACAGGCCCCCCTCCTGCTAAGCTCTCGGAGGCGGCTCAAGCAGGGCAGGGAGAAGGCCACAGCATGGGGGGAGGGGGGCTCCCCTGCTATTAGTGTCAGGGCTCGTGAAGCCTCCCCAAAGCCACTTCCTTTGGCTCTTCCCTGAAAGTCCCCAACCTTCCCTCCCCAGCTCTCGGAGGAAATTAAGGGGGAACTGAGGGGTCAGAGAGACTAAGGGGCACTCAGAAATGGGGCAGGACGGGGTGGACGCAGGGGGAAACCACCGTAACCGCTGACACTGGCGTTCCGCCGACCCTGTGCACTTATTGCCGCACTGACGCTGTCATGGACACTATCACATTGACACTGTTGCACTGACACTGTCACACTGAGCTTGTCACACTGATTGTCACACTGACACTGTTGCACTGATGTTGCACTGTCACATTGACAGTGTCACACAGATACTGTCACATTGTCATACTGACACTGTCCCACTGACTGTCCCACTGACACTGTCACACTGATACTGTCACATTGTCACACTGACACTGTCACACTGACTGTCCCACTGACACTGTCACACTGATACTGTCACATTGTCACACTGACACTGTCACACTGACTGTCCCACTGACACTGTCACACTGATACTGTTGCACTGTCATACTGACACTGTCACACTGAGCTTGTCACACTGATTGTCACACTGACACTGTTGCACTGATGTTGCACTGTCACACTGACAGTGTCACACAGATACTGTCACATTGTCATACTGACACTGTCGCACTGACTGTTCCACTGACTGTCCCACTGACACTGTCACACTGATACTGTCACACTGACTGTCCCAATGACACTGTCACACTGATACTGTTGCACTGTCATACTGACACTGTCACACTGAGCTTGTCACACTGATTGTCACACTGACACTGTTGCACTGATGTTGCACTGTCACACTGACATTGTCACACAGATACTGTCACATTGTCATACTGACACTGTTGCACTGACTGTTCCACTGACTGTCTCACTGATACTGTTACACTGTCACACTGTCATACTGACACTGTCACACTGAGCTTGTCACACTGATTGTCACACTGACACTGTTGCACTGATGTTGCACTGTCACATTGACAGTGTCACACAGATACTGTCACATTGTCATACTGACACTGTCCCACTGACTGTCCCACTGACACTGTCACACTGATACTGTCACATTGTCACACTGACACTGTCACACTGACTGTCCCACTGACACTGTCACACTGATACTGTCACATTGTCACACTGACACTGTCACACTGACTGTCCCACTGACACTGTCACACTGATACTGTTGCACTGTCATACTGACACTGTCACACTGAGCTTGTCACACTGATTGTCACACTGACACTGTTGCACTGATGTTGCACTGTCACACTGACAGTGTCACACAGATACTGTCACATTGTCATACTGACACTGTCGCACTGACTGTTCCACTGACTGTCCCACTGACACTGTCACACTGATACTGTCACACTGACTGTCCCAATGACACTGTCACACTGATACTGTTGCACTGTCATACTGACACTGTCACACTGAGCTTGTCACACTGATTGTCACACTGACACTGTTGCACTGATGTTGCACTGTCACACTGACATTGTCACACAGATACTGTCACATTGTCATACTGACACTGTTGCACTGACTGTTCCACTGACTGTCTCACTGATACTGTTACACTGTCACACTGTCATAATGACACTGTCGCACTGACGCTGTCACACTGTCATACTGACACTGTCGCACTGACTGTTCCACTGACTGTCTCACTGATACTGTTACACTGTCACACTGTCATAATGACACTGTCGCACTGACGCTGTCACACTGTCATACTGACACTGTCACACTGACTGTTCCACTGACTGTCTCACTGATACTGTTGCACTGTCATACTGACACTGTCGCACTGACTGTTCCACTGACTGTCTCACTGATACTGTTACACTGTCACACTGTCATAATGACACTGTCGCACTGACGCTGTCACACTGTCATACTGACACTGTTGCACTGACACTGGAAGAAGTGAAAGCCTGCTGAAAGGCACTGGAACCAAAGACAGGTATTGGGACCCAGAGCAGAAGTGGGTGAGAAGGTTAGAAACGCCAGTGGAGGGACCTTAGGGCACTGAGGCTGGCCACCCCACCCGGGGCCTCCCCTCCAGCTGAAGCGATCTCAGCGTGCTCCCCCCCAGCTCCAGGCACATTGAGTGGGCCAGCAAGGATCCTGAAAGGCCCCCTTAGCACCGGGGACTGCACCCACAGAGACAAAAGCTGGACGAGCTCTCCTTCCTAGGCTCACCGCACAGCCTGCCCTGTCTAGGTTCAAAAGAAGCTGCAAAAAAGAACCGCCAGCCTCAAGCTGAGCGATTCCGGACCGGTCGGAGAACATCTCTCATCATTCTCCGAGCCCGGCCCTCCCTGCAGGACATCGGGAGGGTCCACATGGGGGTCCCACATGGGGGGAGAGAGTGACAAGGACAGGAGACAGAGAGAAGCCTGCCCCACTCCAAGGAGGAGCTCTGCCCTCTTCCCCGACGTGACTCAACCTCCCCAAGCTTCTCAACCCAAGCACTCCATCTTGGGGATTCCCCCGGGCACAAGCCGAGAGCTCTGTGGGAGGTTGCCAAGGCCCGGGCCAGGAATGGAAGCTGTCCCCGCTGGGGAACGAGGCGCAGACACGTCTGAAAGGGCAGCCCACTTCTGGGGCGTGGAGGCGCGAGGGGCCCCAGAACTGAGAAAGGGGCGTGGGTGGGACCTGGGCCCTGTGGATGAGCCAGAGCATTCTCACCTGGAGGGAACCAAGTGTGAATGACTATGTGCGTGTGTGATGGTGTGGGAGTGGGTGACTGGGGACGGATGACAGGGGCTGTGTGAGCACCTACGCGACCACCCACCAAACCCCAGGAAGGAGCCGGCTGGCCAGACCAGCCATGGCTGGGGGACCCCAGGCACAGACGGCGAGCCAGGGAAGCCCCTTGGACTCTGGAAGGAAAGGCGATTGCAGGGAGCTCCTCCCAGGCTGCCTGGGTAACACTGTAACCATGCAGAGATACACTGTGGCAAGGGTGGGGGGAGGGGCACAGCCGATGGAGCGGGAAGTTCTCCCTGAGTTCAAATCCAGCCTCGGACAATTCCTGGCTGTGTGACCCTTCCCAAGTCCCTTTGCCCTGTCTGCCTCCATTTCCTCATCTGCCAAATGAGTCAGGGCAGGAAATGGCAGACCCTGTGGTTTCCCTGCCAGGAAGACCCACCCCCGGGGGTCCCGGAGAGCCGACAGCATAACAGGGTGCAGAGAGGCCGGACCAGGCTGCTGGAGGAGCCCTCCTGAAATGGGGGGTTTCCCTGCCAGGAAGACCCACCCCCGGGGGTCCCGGAGAGCCGACAGCATAACAGGGTGCAGAGAGGCCGGACCAGGCTGCTGGAGGAGCCCTCCTGAAATGGGGGGTTTCCCTGCCAGGAAGACCCACCCCCGGGGGTCCCGGAGAGCCAACAGCATAACAGGGTGCAGAGAGGCCGGACCAGGCTGCTGGAGGAGCCCTCCTGAAATGGGGGCTCTGGGAGGAGCCTCCGAGAGAGGCCTGCATTCCAGGGCCAGGCCAGGCGGCTCAGCCTCCGGCCCCGGGGCTCTCAGGAGGCGGCTGTGTTTGCCTCCGCTCCGCTGGGAGGGCCAGAGCTGGTCTCCTGGGAGGCACCTCACGGGGACGTCCCCTTGGAAGGAAAGCTCCGCGGGCTGGCCGGCCTCCAGAACCACGGCCGGAGGGACGGCTGGGGCAGAGCTGGGCTATACCCCGGGCGCCGCCCCCCTGCCCCCATGGTGCCCCACATGGGCATTTTCACAAGAAATTTCTGCTTGTGTTTCCCCCTCTCAGGCTGAGCTGAGTCACTGAAACTAACGGCTGACAGAGGAGCCCGGGGACCCCGGACCACCAGGACCCTCAGGCTGGGCGGTACCGCCCGGGGACCCCCAGGGTCACACGCCTGCCCAGCTCCGCCTGAGCAGTGACCTCCGCGGCATGGGGCCCGATGGGCTAGAGCGGCCTCGGCCGGCCTCTCCCAACCCCGACTGCGGGGCCCAGAGCGCTCTGGGGAGAGCCCGGCGGTCGCTGCCTCCTCCCTTCAGCGCACCCTCTTCTCCACAACGCCGTCCTTGGGCGCCCCGGGATCCCCAGCGACCCGCTGTCCCGGAAAGAATCCTCATTGCTGGGCTCCTCAGAGCCCTGATGGGGGGAGGGAAGGGGAGAGGCAAGGAAGCCCTGCTGGCTTCTAGGTCATCCCCTGCCCGGGGCACTTCTCCCAGGCTCCTCAGGGTGTAGGGCGTGTCTGGGAGTCCCAGGAACTTCCCACCCAAAGAGGCCCCCCTCCCCTCCCCGGGCCTCCCAGTCATTCTGCCCCAACCTGGGCACAGAGCTGGGCACAAGTGGGGCCGGAAGAGCTAAATTGAAATCCAGCTTCAGACCCCGAGTGAGCCCCTCCACCTGTCTGCCTGAGTTTCTGACTCAGTTTCCTCCCCTGTGAAATGAACTGCGTCTACTGAGAGGCTCCAAAGGGGCTCATGACGAGCCGCCCCCTCTGAGGGCTGACCCCGGCACGGAGGAGCCTGCTCTCCTTCCTCCATTTACTCAGGAACTTCTGGCAACTCTCCCCCAGCGGCCACGGGCAGATCCCCTGCCCCCTGGAAACCCTCCCCACAAAAGGGGGCCGCGGCTTCGAGGCAGCTGGGGACTCCGGCTCCAAACCGACACGTCGGGGGGAACGTCCCCGGCCAACGCACCGGTCACCAGAGACGGGCGAGGGGGCCAGGGGGACGGCTTGCACTGGCGTGTCTCCGTGGAAGCTGAGAGAAGCCGACTGAGGGTGGGCACGGGGTCAAATAGGGCCCGGCCCCTCCCCCCCACTGCCATCACCCCCACCAAGCCGGGGCCTCCTGCACAGAATTCCACCCACAATTGTTCCAGGAGGAATAAAAAAATACCGTGATCCTGTGTTCCAGGGTTCCTTCAGAACCTCTCTCTCCTTCCTCCCCTCCTTTTCTTCATCCCTCCTTCCTTCCTTCCTCTCTCCCTGAGAGCCAGGAAAGGTGAGAGGAGGCAGGCAAAAGCCAAATCCAAAACTTCGAACAGATCATGAAAACCTTTCAGCTCAAAGAAAGGGGTTCCAGGACCATCCACCTCAAAGCTACCGAGCCCAGAAACTGCCAAAAGCGAACCCGAGGTCCGACCCCGTCCATCCTGGCTGCGTTAACGGGGCCCAGGTGCCGGGGAAGCCCAGGTGCGGAGGGTGGAAGGCCGGATGAATCAGGGGCAGAGGAAAGAAGAGTCCCTGGTGTGAAGGGGCCCACCTTTCTCTCTTGGCCCCTCATGCCCCTGGAGCTGTCCTGGCCCCTAATCTGGCACTTCTCCCAGGAAGGCTGGGAGCTTTCTCCCTGAGGGCTCGTCCTATTGTCTGTAGCTGAAAACTGTGACCAGCCTAAGCTTTAGGGCTCCGGGTCACACCTCCAAGGGAGACCTCCGAGAGCCCTTTTCCCCCCAAGCCCCAGGCCTTCAGCAGGACCATGGGAAGGCAGAGGAGACAGAGTGCTCCAGGAGAGGAGGCCCGGCCAAACTGAGAAATCTTCTAGCAGGCCACCGGGAGCCTTAAGCTCCCCAGGCCAGCCCCAGGAGCCGGCCACCAGTCCCGGGAGCCGGCCATCGGCCCCAGAGCAGGCCACCAGCCACCAGTCCCGGGAGCCGGCCACCGGCCCCAGGAGCCGGCCATCGGCCCCAGAGCCGGCCACCAGCCACCAGTCCCGGGAGCCGGCCATCGGCCCCAGAGCCGGCCACCAGTCCCGGGAGCCGGCCATCGGCCCCAGAGCCGGCCATCAGCCCCAGAGCCGGCCACCAGTCCCGGGAGCCGGCCATCGGCCCCAGAGCCGGCCAGCAGTCCCGGGAGCCGGCCACCGGCCCCAGGAGCCGGCCATCGGCCCCAGAGCCGGCCACCAGTCCCGGGAGCCGGCCATCGGCCCCAGAGCCGGCCACCAGTCCCGGGAGCCGGCCATCGGCCCCAGAGCCGGCCATCAGCCCCAGAGCCGGCCACCAGTCCCGGGAGCCGGCCATCGGCCCCAGAGCCGGCCAGCAGTCCCGGGAGCCGGCCACCGGCCCCAGGAGCCGGCCATCGGCCCCAGAGCCGGCCACCAGTCCCGGGAGCCGGCCATCGGCCCCAGAGCCGGCCATCAGCCCCAGAGCCGGCCACCAGTCCCGGGAGCCGGCCATCGGCCCCAGAGCCGGCCAGCAGTCCCGGGAGCCGGCCACCGGCCCCAGGAGCCGGCCATCGGCCCCAGAGCCGGCCACCAGTCCCGGGAGCCGGCCATCGGCCCCAGAGCCGGCCATCAGCCCCAGAGCCGGCCACCAGTCCCGGGAGCCGGCCATCGGCCCCAGAGCCGGCCAGCAGTCCCGGGAGCCGGCCACCGGCCCCAGGAGCCGGCCATCGGCCCCAGAGCCGGCCACCAGTCCCGGGAGCCGGCCATCGGCCCCAGAGCCGGCCATCAGCCCCAGAGCCGGCCACCAGTCCCGGGAGCCGGCCATCGGCCCCAGAGCCGGCCAGCAGTCCCGGGAGCCGGCCACCGGCCCCAGGAGCCGGCCATCGGCCCCAGAGCCGGCCACCAGTCCCGGGAGCCGGCCATCGGCCCCAGAGCCGGCCATCAGCCCCAGAGCCGGCCACCAGTCCCGGGAGCCGGCCATCGGCCCCAGAGCCGGCCACCAGCCACCAGTCCTGGGAGCCAGCCATCGGCCCCAGAGCCGGCCACCAGTCCCGGGAGCTGGCCATCGGCCCCAGAGCCGGCCACCGGCCCCAGAGCCGGCCACCAGCCCCTGCCCCCAGACCCGGTCGCCCACTCACCTTGATGGGTGCCCGGCTGAACTGGATCTTGCGGTTGGCCGGGATGTCGTCCTCCTCGGGCAGGCCGCTGATCTCCAGGAAGTCCCTGCTGGGCTGATAGTCCAGGTTCTCATCGCTGTCCTCCTGGTCCTCGGGCTCCGTGCCCGCCTCCCCCCAGTCTGAGTTATACCTGGAGCGCACCCGATAGACGCTGTAGTCCGTGTGCATGTAGACGTGGGCGCTCTGGGCCCCGTTCCCTTCTTCGGGGGCTCCCTCTTTGCCAGGGGCGTCCCCTGCCACGCGGTCCCCGGGGGCTCTCGGGGTCTCGGGCTCAGCAGAGGGGGGCTGGAGAGCGGGCGGCTCCTCGGACGCAGCTTTGGCCACGTCCTCCGGCCCGGCCGGCTTTCCGGGGCCCCTCCCTTGGTGGGGAGCAGCGGTGTCCTGGGCCTCCGAGGGCCAGGGAGCCGCTTCCTCAGCTCCCCGGCCCGGGCCGTCGGCCTCGGGCCCCCGGGGGTCCTCCGGACCCCAAGAGTCGGGCTCCTTGAGGGGGCTGGGCGCCTCGGCGCCGGGCCCCGAGTCCTCCTCGTGGTTCTCGCTGAGCGTGTCCGAGTTCTCAAAGACGGCGCTGAGCTGGCTGACGGTGGGGGAGACGGCCTCGGGCCGGGAGCTGAGGCTGTCCAGGGAGTCCGTGCTGCCGCGGTTGGACTTGGCGGCGGGCCAGTCGTCGGGCGCCTCGGGCCGCTCGGCCTGCGGGGAGCGCCGGCTGTTCCTCTCGAACATGCGCCGGGTCTCGGAGAACTTGGAGTAGGACGGGCCATCGTGCAGCGTGTCGAACCTGCTGATGCGCTCCGACACGGACGACTCCAGCTTCAGCACGCAGCCGTCCGCCTTCTCCAGCAGCCGGGGCGGGGAGGGGGGCCCCCCTTTGGGCCTGGCTTTGGGGGGGGCGGCCCCACTCTCGCTGGGCTCCATGCCCATCTGCATGAAGAGGTTCTTGATCCGGTTGACGTTGGAGCCATATTTGCGGCCCCGGCTCTGCTGGGAGCCCTCGCCCTCTTTGGCCTTGGGGTCCCCCTCGGCCTTGGGCTTGTCAAAGGCGCTCTTGAGCGCCTGGAATTCCGTGCGGTAGGCATTCCGGTGTGGAGAGGCGCTCCGCAGGGTGCTCCGCTCCCCGGAGGGCTCCGTTTTCATCATGTTGACATGAGGGCTGCAGAGCCCGCGGGCATGGCCCGCCGGGGGGCCGGAGTCCCGCCCCCGCGCTCAGGGGCCCGCGAGCGTCCGGAGGCGGCTGGGCAAAGGCGGCGAGGCGGCCGGGGAGGCTGCGGTGCTGGCGGAGCCGCCCACGAGGCTCATCTGCAACAGACAAATGGGAGGCTGGAGTCCCGGCCCGGCGCGGGGGGCGCGGGGCCCGCCGCCCCCACAAAGAGAGCCCCCGTGGCCCCTCCGCGCGCGCACACACACACACACATGCACACAGGCACACATGGGGGGAGGCGCAACCCTCCCCGCGCAGCAGACACCACGACAGGGGACCGGGACGGGGAAGGAGCCGGGGGAGGGGGGTGCGGGGCGAACCCCGAGTGGCCCCCTCCCCGAGGATGGGTCCCAGCCCTCCCCGAGCCCCCGCACGCGAGCACGCGCCCACGCACGCGCTCACCCACCTGCGCCCGCGCCCCGCGGCCTCCCAGGATCTGAGCCTTCTCTGTCCTCCCAGTGCTCTCTCGGTCCGAGGGCTGGCGGCCTTCCTCCCCCTCCTCCTCCTCCTCCCTCTTCTCCTCCTCCTCCTCCTCAGCTGCGGCCTCCGCCCCCCGTGCGCGCGCACAGAGACGCCGCGCGTGACCCCGGCCCGCACCCGCGCGCGCACGCGCGGCGCCTTCCGACGTGGGGGAGAGGCGCGGGCTGAGGGGGTGGATCCTGGGCGGGGCCACGCCGCAGGGGGCGGGGCCATTCCGAGCGGGCGGGCCATGGGGCTGCGGGGGCCTTCCGTCCACTAGAAGGCCCGGGCCTGGGATCCAGGGCCTCAGGGGTGTCTTCCGTCTTCATCCCGGCCCCCCGGGGTGCCCCCCGCCAGGAGAGGGCCCCGGGGCCAGGATGGGAAACTGAGGACGCGCGGAGCCGGGGGGGGGCGGCGGCGGGGAGGGGGGGCGCCGACTTCGGGACGGAATCCCCTCATTGTCCCCTCATTGTCCCCTCCCCCAGGGGCGGGGATCCCGCTGGGCTGCAGCGGGCCCCGCCTACTGGCCTGAAGTTGGGGTGCCCGGAGACAGAACGGGGCGCCCGGAGGCCGGCTGCGCAGCGCGGGGGGGGGGGGCTCAGGCTCCCCGCTTCTCTTCGTGGCGGGGAAGGAGACAAAGGCCGGCTTTTTCATTGAAAAACCGCTGAAACCAAATGTGTTTGGCTGGACTTCTCGCCTTCTGGGGTGGGGGGGGCGAGAATTTGGAATTGGAAAGAAAGATTTTAACATTAAAAAGCTCAGCTGGGGCGCCACTTCCAGGAGGGCTTCCCGGGTTTCCCCGACCCTGCCCCGCAGCCGCTTCCCGCTCATTCCGGTTCTCCTCGGCTTTCACTCCGCCCCCGGGGCGTCGTCTCTGGGCGGGGGCGGGGAACCCCAGCCCTCGGGTCTCCTGTCTCTCCCAGCCCAGCTCCCTCCTCCCAGGCTCTTAAGCTTGCTCTTCCCCTCCCCCCCTCTCTCCTCTCTCTCTGTCTCTCTCTCTCTCTCTGTGTCTCTCTGTCTCTCTCTCTGTCTCTGTCTCTCTCTGTCTCTGTCTCTCTCTCTCTCTCTCTCTCTCTCTGTCTCTCTGTCTCTCTCTCTGTGTCTCTCTGTCTCTCTGTCTCTCTCTCTCTGTCTCTCTGTCTCTCTGTCTCTCTCTCTCTCTCTCTCTCTCTCCTCTCTCTCTGTCTCTGTCTCTCTCTCTCTCTCTGTGTGTCTCTCTGTCTCTCTCTCTGTCTCTGACACTCTCTCTCTCTGTCTCTCTGTCTCTCTCTCTCTCTCTCTGTCTCTCTCTCTGTCTCTCTCTCTCTCTCTCTCTCTCTCTCTCTCTCTCTCTCTCTCTCTGTCTCTCTCTCTGTCTCTGACTCTCTCTCTCTCTCTCTCTCTGTCTCTCTGTCTCTCTCTCTCTCTGTGTCTCTCTGTCTCTCTCTCTGTCTCTGTCTCTCTCTCTGTCTCTCTCTCTGTCTCTCTGTGTCTCTGTAGCTTTCTCTGTCTCTGTCTCTCTGTCTCTCTCTGTCTCTCTTTCTCTCTCTCTGTGTCTCTCTCTGTAGCTCTGTCTCTGTCTTTCTCTGTCTCTGTGTCTTTCTGTCTGTCTCTCTCTGTCTCTGTATCTCTCTGTGTCTCTCTCTGTGGCTTTGTCTGTCTGTCTCTCTGTCTCTGTGTCTCTCTCTGGAGCTCTGTCTCTGTCTCTCTCCTTTCTCTCTGTCTCTCTATCTGTCTCTGTCTCTGTATCTCTCTGTGTCTCTCTCTGTGTCTTTCTGTCTGTCTGTCTCTCCCCTCCTCCACCTCCTTCCCTATTCCAATCCTGAACCCCAGTCTTACATTACCAACTGTCTGCTACACAGTTACCTGGGGTCCCACAGGCCCAGTTGCCTCCCCAGCATCACCTGGAATACCCCCTGAGGCTGCCCCGCCTCCATATTTTCCTGCATCCTTCGGGGCACCTATGTCAGTCCTCCCCACCCCTCCTCCCCTTATTGCCACCTCCAACCTGTTGCCCACCTGCTGGTTTCTGGCTCCCTGGGGTCTCACTTGCTCCTGCCTCCTCTCCACTTAGTGGGGGCTTTGTATATACTTAGATTCAGGTGCCTACCATTAGAATGGGCCGGCTGGGCTCCCTCATTTATAGCAACAACGGCCCAATCCTGTGCCCGCCCCTGCCCAGGTTCCTCTTTGCTCATCCCCTATTTCTGAGAATGTACATTGGTAGTCGGTAGCTCATCAGGATAAGCTTAATGTCTGGCAGAGAGCCAGTGCCAGCCTCGAGCCCCACAGTGCCAGCCTCGAGCCCCACAGTGGCAACCACGAGTCCCCCAGTGCCAGCCATGAGCCCCACAGTGCCAGCCATGAGCCCTCCAAGGACCAGGTGCAGCAGGAGGTGCAATCATTTTGGTATCTCTTTAGTTTGAAATAAAACTCTCCTGGTCTCATTTTTTGTCTCTTTTTTTGTCTCATTTTTCCCCTAAGGGAGTTTTGAAAATGCTCCCCCAACTGAGACCATTTGCTTATTCCAGCTTTTCTTACATCCTTTCCCTGAGAGAAGCGGCCGGAGCCTTGGCTCCCCACAGACACCCCTGAAGGACGGGGAGAGACTTGCTGCTCGTCCTTCACCTCTGGAAGAGGACCAAGGACATCAGGAAGGTGAGGGCTCCACTTGCCCCTTAGTAGGAGTTAAGTGAGACACGGTGTCCCCAGTCTGGACCGGAAAAGGGCTCGAGTCCGTGACAAGGCCAGATTGGAGATTTGGGGTGGGAGAGGTGCAGGATCTGCCATGGGAGAAGAGATTCACCTTCGTCCTTTGGACCCCTACGAGGGAACCCCAGCGGTGGAGTAGCCAAGAGAGCCAGAAGCGTGGGCAGCCTGGCGTGAGACTTGGAGGGTCTCCACGCAGATGGCACGGGAGTGAGGCCTTTTGGACACGCCTTGGACTGCCCGCGGGCCAGCGGCTCTCACGTTCCGGGGGCCTGGTTCTGTGGACATACCCTGCCTTGAGGGCCGGGGCTGGGCTGGACCACTCGGTGAGCCTGACCATGGTTGTCTGACTTCTAAGGCTGCAAGACCCCCGGAAAGAAAGCAACCCCCCCTCTCCTGCCCCAGGCCACGCGCCGGAGAGGCTCTGTGGCTTCCTCCATTGAGGCTCGTGGGCCTCTGAATCACTCATGACGCTGACAGATCACAGGCGGCTAATTTTCTGCTTAGCAACCAGATGTGTCAGGATTAGTAACAGTGGGCGCCAGGCCTGTGGGCGCCTTTCTCACCCTCAGGTGAGGGTGACTTCTCTCAGGGCGGCTGCTCTGGATTCTAGCTAGCGGCTGCCGCCTTCTTCAGAGCGGTCGCTCCGTCCACCAGCAAAGAAGCCACAGCCTGTCCATCCTATTCTGGGGGCCTCGAGGCCCTCTTCTGCCGGCAGTGCCCCCGGCAAGCCCAGGGCACCCCCCCCCCCTTTGCACCATTCTCGTTTTGAGACCAGCCCCTGCACACTTCTGGTGCCCAAAATGCTCAGAGAACGGGTCCCAGCCTCCCGTCCTGTCCCCCAGCCTCCCCCGAGCAGCTTCCTCTGCCCCTCCAAATGCCGCTGCAGCGGTGGAGGTCCAGCCTTCACCCCACGCTTTGGTTCTGGCTTAGGAGGGACCTCGGGCACTGCCAGGCTAAGCAGCACCTTACTGAGATCCTTCTCCACAGCAGGCGCAAGGAGGGGCTGTCCGGTCTCTGCCAGCAAGCCTTTGGGCACATTAGAGAGGACAGTGGGCTTCCCCTCCCGGGGAGCTTCTGGAAGAGGCGAGGGGGCCACTTCCGGGACCTCCCAGAGCAGTGAATCTTTGCCACATCCAGGCGAGACCCCAAAGCTTCTGGGATCTTTTCCAAGTCAGAAATCTGTGACCAACAATCCATTAGAAATGGAGCTCCAGGGAAGAGGAGCTATGGAGGTTGATGGCAGCAGGAAGCAAGGAGTCTGCCTAGCCTCCAATGGCCGGCTGGACTTCAGGGGCATGAGAGGGGCGCCTGGGCCCAACGCCTTCCAGGGGAGCAGCTTTCCCGGCTGGAGGATGAGGGCTGGTTAGCAATAGGGCACGGAGGAAGGGGAAGAGAGAGGAGGAAGGAGGAAGGGGAGTGAAGGGGGAGGCGGAGCTGATGGCGGACAGAGGGCTTGGTGGGAGCCTGGGGGGGGGCTACTGCCCCAGGGCCTGCTGGGACCACCCAGTCCTTGTCCTGACACTTGTCACTGCAAACACCAGGAAGCTGTGGGGGAGGAGGCAGGCCGAGGCTCCGGGTGTGCTTGGGACTCTGGGATTGGGGCTCCCAGGGGCTGAGAGTTGCTGAGTCTTTGGTGACTTTCTCCGGCCTTGGAGAGACCGACCGACCCCGGGACAATGGGCCTCTCATCCAGGCTGAGCCTTTTTCAGGTGGGCAGAAGCACCAGCTCCCATATGCTGCCTTTGAAAAGGTCACTTTCCCCTGTCCTGAAGCCCTGTAGCGGGAAACCCTCGCCCCCCCCACCACCACCATTAGCCTTCAGCCAAAGCCTTCCTGGAGCAAGAAACAGGCTCCTGGCGGTTTGGAGAGCCATGCCTCTGGAGCAGGGTAAGGGGCGGGGTCCCCACCCCCTCTGGAGGGATGGGGCTTCTCTGGGAGGCTGAAAGGAGTGCAGGACGAGGTCTACCCCCCCTCTTCCTGCTCTTGGTATTCTCTCACTCAGACCCCAGCTCGGAGAACACCTCAGTTGACAGAAGGTATCGCCCCTTATGCAAAGCTGCCTCCCTCCAGCTGGTCCCTCTGCAGCTACCGGGGAACTGCAGGACCAAAGACAAGAACGGGAACACGTCCTGCGCTAGGGGAGATTTGGAGTCTGTGGATCAGTCTGGAGGCAAAACTTCGAGGGACAGCTGAGGGGGGGGCTCGGGGCAGCCTTGGAGCTGCTGGGAGGCCTGCGGTCCAGGGGGCGCGGGGAATGATGGGGGGGTCAAATTGGAGAGCGGGCCCAGCTCGCAGGCTGGTCCATGGCTCTGACAGGCTGCCACTGGCCTTCCTGCCTCCCCAATAGATGGGTCTGACCATTCGTGAAGGGAGGATGCCGGTCCATGGCTCTGTCTGGCTGCCACTGGCCTTCCTGCCTCCCCAATAGATGGGTCTGACCATTCGTGAAGGGAGGATGCCGGTCCTTCCCCAACATGAACTAAGGGGATGCTACTCGGAGCACAAGGCTGCCAGCTGAGCCTCCTGGAGGGGCGGGGGGAGGGCCAGGCAGAGGAACCTATACTACCTCAGGTTAGTTAGCCTGGCAAGGCGCCCCGGAGCTCCCCCGCAGGCGGCCCAGGCCCGCGCCTCGCAGCCACATTTTCACTGGTCTCACAAGTTTCCCAGGCTCCCGGCTTTAGAGAGAGCCCGGGCCTTCCAGTAAGGGGGGGCGGGGAGGAAAAGGGAGGCGGTCCCTGGTTGCCAGGCTCTGCCGAAGCTTTAAACTGCATTTAGATGTCTCTTTATTTGGTGACTCCAGAAGCCGTCTGGGAAGCTATAAAAAGCCGGCTTGTCTGGCACAGGCCGAGCTGCCCTGGGGACCAGAGCCCCCAATAGAAGGGAGCGACACAGGCCCAGAGGAGGGCGGGGGAGGACGAGGGAGGACGAGGGCGGCCCGGCCCGCGGAGGACAAGAGCTCGGCCAGCCTTCCTCCGGGCCGTCCGGGACCGGGCTGCGGGCCTTGCGGAGACCGAGGTCCGGGGGAGGGTCAGCCGCCAGCTCCCCCACCCTCGGCTCCAGGGCAGAGGCTCAGCCAGGCCTTCGGGATGGGGGCGTCTATGCAGTCTTCAGCTAAGCTACAGCTCTAGGGGAGAAAGCGAAGCCGCAGGGCCTGCAGGCTACACTGGGCCACCTGGCTTCCCTTTCAGGGAAAGTAACCGCCCTGGGCGGAGGAGCTTTCTTCTAGAGCCCGGAGCCCCGAGCTAGAGGCGGGAGGGTGGGGGATGGGAGGCGTAAGCTGGGGACCCGCCCTAGAGAGACTGGAACTTGGTGGATGAAGCAGGAAAGGGGGGGCGGACAAAGGAGGGGCCGCCTGTCTGCAGGGGCCCCGGAGGACCCCGGTTTCCCCCAGTCCAGAGCCCCTCTCGCCCTTCCCCCAGCGCGCTCCCCGTCCCCCGGGACTCGGGCTCACGAGCCATTCGTCTCCAGGGGTCTCAGAGACACTAGAGGGGAAAAGGACGTGAGACTGTTACCGGACACTTGGGAGGGCTGCAAGGAAAGGATGGGAGACGAGTGCCCCAGGCCTGGAGCGGGTGGCAGAAATCCTGGCCCGGAGCCCAGTTCTCCGCCACTCCTTAGCCCTGTCCGTTCACCTCACTGTGCCTCGGTTTACCCACCTGTAAGTCACGATAAGAATGACTATAGTTAAGAGCTTTTGGCTGAGGCTTCCAAGAGTTTGGCAGGACCACACTGGAAGGGGGTTCCAAATGTAAGCTTCTGGGCATGAGGGCGGGTCTGTCACCCTCGGGCCTGGGGCTCACACAGGGACCATCATTTGTGCAATGCTGCTCAGAGGCCACTCTGCCCGGAGCCAGGAAGGCGAGTTCAAACGTAACTCATCCACTCACTAGCTTGGTGACCCTGGGCAAATGACAAACACTTCCTGCCTCAGTTTCCTCATCTGCCAAATGGGGGACCCACCTCACAGGATTGTTGTGACAATCCGATGAGCTATTTGTAAGGTGCTTAGCCCAGTGTCTAGTAGGCACTTAATAAGTGCTCATCGTGAGCTGCTTCCTCTGACATCCTTGGCACCTTGGTATCATCAAGGCTCTCTAGGGATTGCAGGGAGAAGGGGAAGGCGGAAGGGCACCGACTTGAGAGAGTGGAGGAAGGCTCAAGATCCATCAGTCACCAGCACTTTTTAAGCACAGCCTTCTATGGCAGTGTGTGGAATCAGATGTTGGTCTAGCTCCATTTTCTGCCCAATCACCTTCCAGTCTCTGCTGTCGCTCTTGTCAAAGAGGGAAATCTCTCGGGACTTCAAGTCCAAAAGTAGTCATGTTTTCCCGTCCTTGAGCGAATCTTACAGTTTTCCATTGTCTGTTTACTTAGGAGTTTGCAGTCTGGTGCCATTCTACTCTTATCATCTGTCCTTTTTCTCATTATTTCCCTAGAGATTCTTAATCTTACCCCATATAAACGAGTTAAAAAAAAAAAAGATTGTTCAGGTCTATAAAGTATTCCCATGGCAAATGTTCTTGAGGGAGCCATTCTAGACAATCATGCAAGAATCTGTTTGAAACAATTAGCTTTAGTAAAGTTGTTGGATATAAAATAACCCCCCACAAATCATCCGCATTTCTGTATATTACTGACAAAACCCGGCAGCGAGAGACACAAAGAGAAATTCCATTCTAACTAACTGCAGGCAAAATAATATATTGCCGTGTCTACCTGCCAAGACAAAGCCAGGAACTAATGGAACACAATTCCACCAGAAAATCTCGATCTAAACAATTGGGAAAATACCCATTGCTCATGGCTGGGCCGAGCTAATATAATAACAACAATTCCTACAGTGTCCGGGGAGCCCCGAAGCCACGCAGTGCTTGGATGGGGGCAGATGGGAGACAGATCCGAGCCCAGGAGGGCAGGGGTCAGCTGGGGGGTGGGGTGGGGTTGCTGGATGAGTATCTGAGCTAGGCTCGGCTTCCCAGTATTCTTTTGGGTCACGCCCCAGACGTCCCTGAGGCTCCGCGCTCGGGACGCAGCAATCCGGGGAATCTACTCTCCCCCTCCTCCCCCCCCTCCTCAGCGCCCGCAGGCAGGGCGTGGAGCCGCCAGGCTGCCTGCAAAGGACAGGGTCTGCACCCTCAGATCATTTCCCGAGTTTTTTGACTCTTGCTCAAGAACCAAGCCCTAACTCCGGAATCCCGGAGACTTTCCTGGGTGGAGGTGAATGACGAAGAAGCAAAGCTCCCGGGGCGAGGACCGGTGGAGAGGCTCGGGTCACTGAACACTCCCTGCCCCTCCCCCCAGCTCGCCCAGAGGGTGCATTAATTGGTTACTTGATAAATCTGGAGTGCCTCCAGAGGAATTCTGGCTACGGACGCCGGCACTGGGGAGCCGCCCCTGTGTCTTACTGGAAGGTCGCCCGGCCTTGCCCCCTCCCCCCCAGGACGTGCTGGCTGACCCGGCTCTGCTTTGCCCCCTCCCCCCAGGACATGCGGGCCGCCCGAGCTCTCCTTTGCCCCCTACCCCAGGACATGCTGGCTGACCCGGCTCTGCTTTGCCCACGCCCCCCCAGGCCGTGTTGGCTGTTCAGGGTTGTTGCCCACCAGCCCCCAACTCAGGTCAGCTGGTTAAAGTCAGTATTTAAGTACCTACTGTGAGACCTGGAAAAGCCAGGAATTTCTAATTGGGCCAGAGAGCAAGGGCTTGTGCACCAGAAGTAAACATCGGGCGCTTTGCGGGGAGAGAAGCCTCCCCCACAAGCTCCTCTTGGCTCTGATGCACCCCTGCTCTGGCCGCGGATCCGGGGAAGTGCCCTGCGGTCCCTGGCACTGCCAGCCATGCCAGCGCCCCTGAGGTCGAGGTTGGCAGAGAGGCCCCAAGCTGTTGGGAGCTGGCACAAAGCATTGCAGTCTCTCCGGGCTCAGTTTCCTCACCTGTAAAACCACAGGATTAAATTCGACTGCCTCTTGTTCCAAACCAGCACCGCCCGATTCTAGTGCGGGAAACACGTTTGGAAATGGTGCTTGGGCGTCTAAGACCCCGTGCTCCGCTGCCAGGGCCTCCAAACCTTCAGGAGCTCTCTCTGGGTCTTCAAGGAACTCTCCAACTGCTGGAGGGAGCGAGTCCTTCCGGGGATTCCGGGGAAGAAGGTGGCCCCCAGGGCCGGGAAGGGGAACTGCTCCCCCTCAGCAGGGCTCCCCTCAGCAGGGCTCCCCTCAGCAGGGCTCCCCCTCAGCAGGGCTCCCCTCAGCAGGGCTCCCCTCAGCAGGCCTCCCCCTCAGCAGGGCTCCCCTCAGCAGGGCTCCCCAGCAGTTCAAAAGTCTGGATTGCCTTAAACTAAGCTCTCCTAGGGCTGGTAAGTGTAAGTGGGCTCGCCAAGCTAACACTGTGAATAACCTGCTCTGGAATTAGAAGGGGGCCCCAAGCTGTGGGGGCAGAGCCGCCTATGGTAGGTTTAGGTGATCGGGAGAGGCTGTAAACCCTGCGGGAGCCACCCAGTGGGGAAACGGGAGGAAATGCTCGCTGGGGAGAGGGTTTGGCTTAGTCCTTTTGGAGGGGGCACCCCCTCTTGCAAGATGTTACTAAGGGGCCTCCTGCTTCCCAGTGGCTTCCTGGGGTTCCCCATAAGCCGCTTGTTTCTTACAAGTAGGCAATCTGTGAGTGGGGCTCAGAACTCCACTCTTGTGCTTCAACAGCAACATAAGCCACTGCGTTCTGGGGTCCCAACATGGCCAAGTCGGGGCTACGGAAATAAAGCTAGATAACAAGTTACAGAACCACTAAAATGGTCTCCGCACATTCTGGAGCTTTTGAGTGAATCGTTAGGGAGCCTCGCCCTGAGACATTTTAAGGCTTCGAGAAAGACCCTCACCCGAAACATCTTGGACCGCTCTGGAGAGTTTATTTCAAGGAATTAGAATTAGCGCGTATAAAATTGCCAAAGTTTTAGAAACAATCAACAAGATCAAGATCACCGCAGCCCACGGCCCTCTGTTTACCCTCTCAATTCAGGGCAGATTAAGAAAAGAGAAGATGGAGGATGGTAGGGGAACTTGAATTCTGCCTCACCTCCATAGAGAAAAGGGGGAGGCAGCCCCCACACTCTGCCCTAGCAGTTCCCCTCTACCTGCAGCTGGCGTGGGCCCAGCTCAGCCCCCACGAGCAGCATTTTCTGAGCCCCGCCACCTGGAACTCTGACCATAAGGTGGACCTGCCCCCAGCCCCCCCAGCCCTCAGCAGATTCCATCCAGCTCCTGCCTGAAGGGGGGCTGGGTGTCCCTGGCAGTGCGAGCGTGGCAGAGGGAAGTGGGGGAGCCAGCCTGCCTCTGTTCTTGGCAAGCCCATCCTTGCTGTACCAAGGTACGAGCGTTGTTATTTTGTCTCTGTTCCCCTCAGTTTTCTGATTTGTAAAGAGAATTAAGATTTAATTAAGTTTGTGAGGATCACATGATTGCAAAAGTGTTTGACGTAGGGCAAATGCTATAGAAGTGTGAACGGTTTTATTGACTAGAATTGCTTTATACTTGATAACTTTCTAGGGGACCTGTATTTCCAGAGAAATGATTTTCTGGGAGGGGTCATTTGGAAGTGTGTTCAGCTAAATTATGGGATCTCAGGACCTGGGCTGCTAAGGAATAAGAGGATGGTGCCTAGGAGAAAGAGTCTTTTTCTCTTCTCCCCTTCTCTCCTTCCCGACTGCAGCAGGGGTGGGTGGATGAGAGACAGACAAGGAAATATACTTAGTGCGGGGGGAAAAGGAGTTTGCTGCCACTAAAAAAATTCCAGAGGTAAATGGCTTGCATTCCAAGAGACTCACAACAAGAGAAAAGGTCTGTGTGAAATGGGAAACAATCTAAAGGGTTAGTTATAACACCTTGGGGAGCAGCTAGGGGGCGCAGTGGATAGAGCACCGGCCCTGAATTCAGGAGGACCTGAGTTCTAATCTGATTTTAGACACTTAACACTTCCTAGCTGTGTGACCCTGGGCAAGTCACTTAACCCCAGCCTCAGGGGGGAAAAAAAAGTTATAACACCTGTGAGAAATTAGGGAGTCTTACAAACTAAAGTTAAGTCAATTTTGAAACAAAATTTGGGGGGGCTGAGGCAATTGGGGTTAAGTGACTTGCCCAGGGTCACACAGCTAGGAAGTCTTAAGTGTCTGAGGTCAAATTTGAACTCGGGTCCTCCTGACTTCAGGGCTGCTGCTCTATCCACTGCGCCAGCTAGCTGCCCTTTAAAATAATTTTTGTGTGAATGTGAAAAATTGAACCTCGATTATAAATTATGACTGATCTATTTTTGTGATTATGAATTTTGGGAATGATCTAACCCTAACCCTAAATTCTCCCTAAAACAAAAGGGAAACTTAAATAAGAGAACAGGAAGGTGAAGCCTAAGTCCTCTAGAGAACTCTCAGACTAAAATAGCTGGTTTCACCAGGAAAAAATCCTACCAGTTTTGTCCACTACTGATGAGACTCGGTAAATCCTCCCTGATAAATAATGAGTTCTTTCTGAGTTTGTAGAATCCCGATTTGGCTGTCAGACAACAAATTGAATGTGATGGTTATGAACTGAACAACTTACAGGTGGAAAATGTGTTTAGAATCTGTCATGTATACCCTGTTTTTTAGTGTTGCATAACTGCTATTTAGGGAATGAGAGAATTTATCCTTTACTAGTAAGTTTAAAGGAAGTTACAGCTATGACCATCTGGCTATTGGCTAGGAAAATTGTAAGATTACTAATTACATTATTTGGAGTTATTGTCATAATGTTAAAATCTAAAATTGGTGATTGCTGTTTTTTTCTTTTGTTTTTTTTTTTAATTATTATAGCTTTTTATTTACCAGATATTTGCATGAGTAATTTTTCAGCATTGACAATTGCCAAACCTTTTGTTCCAATTTTTCCCTTCCTTCCCCACCCCCAGATGGCAGGTTGACCAATACATGTTAAATATGTTAAAATATAAGTTAAATACAATATATGTATACACGTCCAAACAGTTATTTTGCTGTACAAAAAGAATTGGACTTTGAAATAGCGTACCATTAGCCTGTGAAGGAAATCAAAAATGCAGGCGGACAAAGATAGAGGGATTGGGAATTCTATGTAGTGGTTCATAGTCATCTCCCAGAGTTCTTATCCGAAAAGCTGGGGTCCTTGGGTTTGGCAAATACTAGATAATTAATGTTATTGGCTGTTTTGAACCTAACCTATTCCATTGATCAACTAGTCTCTTTCTTAGCCAATACCAAATGGTTTTGGTAACCACTGATTGCTGCTTTTTTCAAAGCACTTTGCCTTAGGGTATGAGGATGTGCCACAGAAGTAGTCTACCCCCTCCTTTTCCACTGGGGTGAGGAGGTATCAAAGAGCACAGTCCACAGTAGTCCTAAGGATAAAAACAGACAAGAGCAGCAGGGCATGTGATCCCTGTGAATTCCCTTTAATTTCTAAATTTGCCAGTTTTCCTAAAACCTTCTTGCAAGCCTGGTTATCGGCCCTGGCAAAAGAACTTGTTACGAGTGATGAAATTCCCCCAAGTTTATTTATTATATAAGTGATTTCTAATGATTGATCTTCACTAGGATTAACCTGGAGGAGATGAAAAAAAGAAAAACAGATGAAAGGTGTTAAGTGAAATCTCGTATGTGGGTGAATCCTGTTAAACTTTATTGTGATAAGACTTATTTAATTGCTTGTATTGTTTAAAGGAATCCTGGGAGCAGAAATAGATGATATTTAGCAAAATCATTTGTGTAGCATTGAACTTAAAGCCAACTACTTATCGATTTGAGTTGTAAATTTTCTGTACTGGTCACTATCTATTTTTTAGGGTATGTGATTCTTGAGAGCTAGACCCACCTGAAACCATTGGTGAGACTTGGTATTTAAGATAAAATCTCTTGGGACCATCACAATTCAGGTATGATTTTCTGGTGGATCACTAAGACACCGTTCCAGAGAAGTGCTACAAGCCACTCAGAGGGATGTGATATGGGTTGATTGAGGTTTGTATTTAGGCAAAAGCTGGAGAGAGAGCCTTTGGCTTTGCTTTCGGGGGGATTCTTCTGACTCAGTTTCCCAGTTGTGTTCTTGTTTCCATCTGATTATTCCTGGGTTTGGCTATGAGGTAGAATTATTATTTTATTAATGGTTGCCAGCTGTAACTCTTAGCTAAAGTCAAACAGAGCTAAGGAGGTGTTATTCTGCCATTCTCAGGTTTCTGCTTTTTTCCCCTCTTATAGCAAATTTTTATAAGCAAAGCAAGTGGTCAGGAGAAGAGATGAGCATGATCCGTTTTCAAACTGAAAATGTGTAGTTATGTCCTGAACAATCAGCTAAATGAGTATTTTACCTAGGTGGATAATCTTATGACAAAAGGAATAGTTTTAATCACCAAAAGGCGATACTATTGCAAAGTTTCTTCCCCAACTGCAACATCGACCTTCTTAATTCCATCCCATACCGAATGTCCATGTACTGATCTTCTCATAGCTCCTTATCCCGGGAAACTCCTTTAATGATCACCTCCAGCCCTTACTAGTCAATCTATGCCCACCGGTCTCCCACAGATGTGGCCCTCCACCTCTTTGAGAACTTGCCACACCCAAGATGCCTGTGTCTAATCTCTTTGACCAAGTCCAGCTGATTTTGGCTTAGATATCTTACCTTCCAGGTTCCTGGAATACTGCTCTTTATGGTGTCGGACTTTTTTGGTCACTGGACACCTCTACAGCCGAGCTTCCTTCTAGCTTTGGCTCAGATACTTCATTCTTTCTGGAGCTATTCTTTGTAGTTCTCCTTAGCCCTTTCCCAGAGTGTGCTGAAGCAATCTAAATGTGCCCATGACTAGTCAGAGATCTCTAGAATCTCGAGAGACCCGTAGCCAGGTTCTGGGAACATAGAACATAACTGGAAGTGAGAATTAGGATTAGGATTGGCAGAGCATACGTGGGCCATCCATGTTTGAAAAGGATGGGGATACCCTCAACAGAGGAGCAGGAGCAGGAAGGGCCAGAATCCAAATCATATGAAGTTTGGTCAGAGAACTCGGGATGCTTAGCCTGGAGATGAGAAGTGTCAGGGTTGAAGGGAACGTGATGGTTTCTAGCACTGGAAGGGCTGTCCCAGAGAAGAGAATTAAAACTTATTCTGCTTATTCTCAGAGGACAACAAAGGTAAATATAGATTTCATTTCCCAGGGTCAGACTGTGTCCCGGTCAGCCCCCCACCCAGTGTGCACAGATCTGTCTGTCTCCCTTCCTAAGATGCCCTGGGCCAGACAAACGCCTCATTGGGACTTTTTCTTGGCTTTCCCAATCAGGACTTGATTGGGTACAATTTCTTAATTTCCACATTTCTGTGGAAAAGTGTGCAGGGAGAGCTAGGGAAAGGGAAAGCTCTCTCTCACTCCGCCATTTTGCCTCAGACCTTCACTTGGCAAACCAACACATGTTCCTGATGGAAACACAGAATGATAATTAGGAAGGAGATCTTTACATCCTTGGGTTCTTCAGAGGATCCTAGATCTAGAGCAGGGGACCTCATGGGCCAGCTACTTTGAGATAGAAAGAACGGAGGCTGGGTGGAGAGGTGGGAATGCTAAAAACCCAAGAACAGATGGTGCTGTCAGTGGCAGAACCAATCGAGGACTCCAAAAAGATCCTGGTCTGTCCAGTATACCGCACTGCCTCCTTGACTCTCAGGGCTCAAGCCCCTTCCTCAGTGTGCCTTCCCTCACTGACTGTTCTCCAGCTAATCCAGGACATTCTCAGAACCAGATCCAATCCTCCTGTGACAGCAGGGGCTCCTGGAAGCTCTCCCTCTCCTGACACATCTCAGGACCACAGGGATTTCTCTGGCTCATCCTGACTCAGACTCCAGCTGCCAGGCCTCCTTCAGACAGACATAGCCAGCTCACACGTGTGAGGCTGATGGCGGGGAACCCAAGGGCACCCCTATTGTTTAGCTGCTGCCTCCGCTGGGTACCCATGACCTTGGCAAAAAGCAACTTCGTGGCTCTAACTCTTCCGTCCTTGAGGGAACTTCCGGTTCTGAGCTCTCTCTGCTGGCCGGCCTGGCCAGCACTGGGAAGGTCGGCCCACACCGGAGGAGCCGGAATCGCTCTCTGAGCCTGGCTGGTTCCTGCCTGGTGAAGAGAACTCTCAGACAATATGGTGAGGGGCGGGGCTGGCACCAGAGCTTGTCTGAGCAGGGGAAACAGGCTTTCTTTAGGAAGATGCACATAGCTCCAGGCTTGCTTTGGCACCAACTCCAGGGATGTGAGGAGAGGGAGGGAGGGAAAAGGACAGGGACAGGTTTTATTGAGACAGAGAGATTGAGAGAGACAGAGACAGAGACAGTGAAATTGAGAGAGACAGAGAAGAGACCGATTGAGAGAAACACAGAGAGAGATTGAAAGAGACAGATTGAGAGAAACAGAGATTGAGAGAGACACAGACAGAGAAAATTGAGAGAGACAGAGATTGAGAGATTGATTTCAGAAGGAGCAGCTGATAGGGGACAGTGGCTATTCAGTGTGGCTGATTTCCAGCTTCAAGAGACTTCCCTTGAGAGTTGAGAGAATTTTCCCTTGGAACGACTGGCCGGAGAGCTCATCCAGGGTTTGCCCGGTGTCCTAAGCTCTGGAACTTCTCTGATAGAAGGACTTACACTGGAGAGTGTGAGCCCAGGATTGATTGGCTTCCTGCCATGAGCGCTTTGGCTTTGTTATCAGACCGTCAGTATTAGGGGAGCTTCTGGCTTGTCTTCCTCCCAGTCTGGGGGGGGGGGTTGCCTGGAAACTTGCCCAACACCGGACCCCCAACTATTCTGCCGGCCCCTCTTCTCCCTAGGAACTGGGAGTGTATCGGTATGCTGGCGCACATAGCTAGGCCATAGATCCAAAGCCCCTGTGATGGGCCTCCTGCCCATCTCTGGGGACCCTCCTGGGCTCTGGCTTCTGCTATTTATGCCTGAGGCTCCCCCCGACCAGGAGCCCCTAGAGATGAGGTGATACCTTTCTGGCCAGTCACTGAGCACCAGAGAAGCTGGGCAGGGAGAACTGGGCTCTAATGTGCTTTCTTCCTTAAAGACCCTGTTTAACGCTATTTACATAAAAGTAATGATGGAAATGTAAAGATAAACAAATGTGTAGGTGTTAATTATTGGGTTTCTTTTACTTGTTGCCACCAAAAGAGATGGACTGCCACAAAGGTACAAGTAAACACACTCTCCTCCCGTGCAAATCCTTGCCCAGAAGACCGCGGTTTTCAAGGTTCTGGGGGAGCCCCCAACCTGTCTTCCCCATCCCACAGACGCAGAGGCAAAGGGAACCTTCTTCCCCGGGAAGAGCCTTGAGGGTCAGTGCAGGAGGCAGGCCCCATCTCACTAATGCTCAGTTAGAAGTTAGGAGCCCACGGAACTTAGACCAAAGCAGAACCCAGAAGTGCCCGAAGGCGGACCTCACCTCCCCGTGGTGAGACGCCCCAGAATGTCAGCCCCGGTTGCCCCCCAGGGATTTCACTTTCTCAAGGGTGGTTCCTCTTCTCCTGGCCAACAAAGTCACAGTTGAACTGGCTGTTACCTTAGAAAATGGATGCCATACCACGTGATCAAATATACCTCTGTTCCCCCAAAGAAATAAGCAAGGAAGGGTGACGGAGAACGCCGGCTGTGAAACCAGCAGGACTATGGGAACTGAGCCATTTGCCCTCAGAGCTGACCCCACCTAGATCCATATGACGTGGGGATGATCTCCTGGGACCCATCATTCTCCACGGCTGCTCATTTAGGAGAGGCAGGCTTGCCCCGGGGGAGCTGTGGCCCATTTGGGGGAGCTGTGACCCCAGTCTGGGGAGCTGTAGCCCATTTGGGGGAGCTGTGGCCCGTTTGGGGGAGCTGTGGCCCCAGTCTGGGGAGCTGTGGCCCGTTTGGGGGAGCTGTAGCCCATTTGGGGGAGCTGTGGCCCCGGTCTGGGGAGCTGTGGCCCGTTTGGGGGAGCTGTGGCCCATTTGGGGGAGCTGTGGCCCGTTTGGGGGAGCTGTGGCCCATTTGGGGGAGCTGTGGCCCCGGTCTGGGGAGCTGTGGCCCGTTTGGGGGAGCTGTGGCCCATTTGGGGGAGCTGTGGCCCGTTTGGGGGAGCTGTGGCCCATTTGGGGGAGCTGTGGCCTGTTTGGGGGAGCTGTGGCCCCGGTCTGGGGAGCTGTGGCCCATTTGGGGGAGCTGTGGCCTGTTTGGGGGAGCTGTGGCCCAGGTCTGGGGAGCTGTGGCCCATTTGGGGGGGCTGTGGCCCCAGTCTGGGGAGCTGTGGCCCGTTTGGGGGAGCTGTGGCCCCGGTCTGGGGAGCTGTGGCCCGTTTGGGGGAGCTGTGGCCCATTTGGGGGAGCTGTGGCCCGTTTGGGGGAGCTGTGGCCCATTTGGGGGAGCTGTGGCCTGTTTGGGGGAGCTGTGGCCCCGGTCTGGGGAGCTGTGGCCCATTTGGGGGAGCTGTGGCCTGTTTGGGGGAGCTGTGGCCCAGGTCTGGGGAGCTGTGGCCCATTTGGGGGGGCTGTGGCCTGTTTGGGGGAGCTGTGGCCCCGGTCTGGGGAGCTGTGGCCCGTTTGGGGGAGCTGTAGCCCATTTGGGGGAGCTGTGGCCCCGGTCTGGGGAGCTGTGGCCCGTTTGGGGGAGCTGTGGCCCATTTGGGGGAGCTGTGGCCCGTTTGGGGGAGCTGTGGCCCATTTGGGGGAGCTGTGGCCTGTTTGGGGGAGCTGTGGCCCCGGTCTGGGGAGCTGTGGCCCATTTGGGGGAGCTGTGGCCTGTTTGGGGGAGCTGTGGCCCAGGTCTGGGGAGCTGTGGCCCATTTGGGGGGGCTGTGGCCCCAGTCTGGGGAGCTGTGGCCCGTTTGGGGGAGCTGTGGCCCCGGTCTGGGGAGCTGTGGCCCGTTTGGGGGAGCTGTGGCCCCAGTCTGGGAAGCTGTGGCCCATCTAGGGAGCTGTGGCCCCAGTCTGGGGAGCTGTGGCCCGTTTGGGGGAGCTGTGGCCCAGGTCTGGGGAGCTGTGGCCCATTTGGGGGGGCTGTGGCCCCAGTCTGGGGAGCTGTGGCCCGTTTGGGGGAGCTGTGGCCCCAGTCTGGGAAGCTGTGGCCCATCTAGGGAGCTGTGGCCCCGGTCTGGGGAGCTGTGGCCCATCTAGGGAGCTGTGGCCCGTTTGGGGGAGCTGTGGCCCCAGTCTGGGCAGGTTCCCCGAGTGCTGCAGGGAGAGAGAAGAGCTGCCCTCTAAGCTGGGTCGGGCCGCACGGTGCAGAAGGCAGGGACTTCCATCCTGGACGCGCCCAGGACCTTGTTCCAGCTCAGCCTCCCTCCCACCCAGGCCTCTGGTCTTGAGCCCCGGGCCTTCCTCTAGCGTTGGAAAGGCAGAAGCCGCTCTCCGGGCCGTCTTGCCTGCCTTTTCCCCAGGGAGCCAGGCGAGAAGTGGGAGAAGGCTTCCACGAAGCCTCCCAGTCTCTTTGTGGAGCGGGGAGTCCCAACGCCCCCATGAGAGGGCCTGGAGGTTAAGGCTGAGAGCCGGGCTCTTGCAGGTCTCCCTCCTCCCTTCCCGAAGGGTCTTTTAAAGTCCTGCTTCTAGAGGTCGTATTTTACAAATGGGGGGCTCTCAAATTCCCAGCGGCTTTGCATCCACACATCCTGGGGATGGGGGTGCACTCCTCTTGGGCCCGGCCCCTTCCCTCTCTCCCTTCCGCCTCCACGAACCTTCCTGTACAAACCAAATGGAGCGCCCCCCCCCCCAGCAGCCCTGATGCTTTCCCCTAGTCCAGTGGGGACCGTCCTCCCGGGCCAGGAGGAGGGCCCTCTGGGGGAAATGGTTCTGTTAGCGTTACGTGAGAAAATGAACTTCGACACTGAACTTGAGGTCACGACATTCGGTGCCTTTTACCCACTTAACCCCAAGATGTGTGAGGGGGCATGGCGGCTCCCTGCCCCTGGCCCCCCTGCAGCTCTGCCCGAGACGGTAGAGCATCGCCCGAGCGGGGGAGAAGCAGACATCCCGAGGGTTCTGTTTCAAGATTCTAGCAGCCTGTGCTTCCGTTGCCATGGCAACCGTCTCCCCAAGTGGGAAGGGGTCTGGAGCATAGCCGGGGAAAACGGCGGCGGCCTGATTGTCTGGGTTGCCATGCTTACCCGTGCCTGGCTACGGGCCGGTTCGGACAGGAGGGAAATCGGAAAGCCCGGTGAGATCCGAGAGCCCGAAGCCGGGCTCCTGAGGCCCCAAGGGTGTCACGCAGAAGCACAGTGGTGGGGGGGAGGGGGAGGCAGTGTCAGGAGGCCTAGGGTCGGGGGCTGCTCCGGACAGCTCTTCCCCTCTTGGCTTTCACCCTCCCCAGCCCTGAAAAGAGCACAGGCCGTGGGAAGTCCCGAGCTAGTCCCGGGGGAACCCCTGGGAGTTGTTCCATCGCCTGCTCCGACATCTTGGGGATTTGTGAGGAAGCCGTTCTGGGGCATTGGGCAACGGCGCCCGAGGCTTAATTTCAGTCGATATTGTCCTGGCAAGCCCCCAGAGGGGAAGTCTGTGGGGTGGGGCTGGGGGGGGGAAGGGGAGGCCCGCCCTCAGTCTGCACCTGCAGCACTTTGTGTGTGTGACAATACACAAGGATGAGTAGTAATGACCTTGCAGTGAGCAAGCTCGCCAACGGACTTCTCTCCTAGCTGAGGGGGGGGCGCCGGCTTCATCCCAAACAAGCCCCGGGAGGGCTCCTGGCTAGGGGCTGATCGGATTTTTATCATGCTGTCTGCCCAAGATATATAGAAAGCATGCACTGAAGGGCTCAGTCCCTCCCTTGGAGCCAGACTCTAACCTCTTAAAGGCCTTTTCCCCAGGAAACGCTGGGAATCCTTCCTTATGGGACGTGACAGGAGGGAGTCCAGCCACTGAGCCGTCAAAGCTGAGGCCCAGAGAGTTCGGCGGCCGCCAGAGGCAGAGCCCATCGGAACGGCTCGGAATTGCAAGTCTCTCCTGTGTCCGTCCTCGGCCTTTCCACCCGCGCGGACTCTGGCCAGGGAGACCTGGCGGGCACGGCCTTGGTGGCGGAACTCGAGCTGCCATCGGCATCCTGACTGGCACTAGCTGTGTGACCCAGGGCAAGTCTCTGGGCCCAGGAAATCCTTTAGCTTCAGCCCCTTCCTGGAGCCGGGTGCGAGAGAGCCCGCTGCCCTGGGGATGACGCCCGATGAAGGGCTCTCACCCTCACTTTGCCTTTCTCTCTCTGCTTCCAAGCCCCGCAGTGACCAATGCAGACTTCCAGTGACCCATGGTAAAGACACAAAGACACAAGAGTTAGCCACCACTGATTGGCAGAGACAGGATCCAAAGCATTCTGGCCAGCATGGAGCCTGAGTCCGATCACTAAGCTGGGCTTGGCCGTGTCCTTCTTTCTCGAAGCAGACCAGACCGAGCTCGGGGCTTTGCCACAGGCTGGATGCACACAGTCCGCAGGATATGGTGGGGGGCGCTCCTCTGACACTGTGCACCTTGTGCTTCTTCTGAGCTGCTTCAGTCCTGCGTGCTCATGAAACCCGGCACCTTTTCTGAAGATGGACTGGCCCACCCCAGTCTCCCGGCCATATATCATCGGGGTTTGTCATGGTGTGGGGGCAAATGTCAAGTCTCACATTTGGATCAAAACGCCAACTTTCCAAATGCAAAAGGAGAAAGGCGTGGCTAGGCAGCCGTTTGCTTGCAAAAGGTCGGAGGGTTTGGGTCGGTGAGCAGCCAGCAGAACAATATGGAGCTGAGAAATCTGAAACAAATGCGGGCTCCTGCATTATGATTTGTCCTTCAGTTTGGAAGAGGACTAATGACATCGTGGGGATGATGGTCATGAACTAGAGGTTAGTGAAACAAAGGTGACTTTTCCAGAGTCATTAAGGTCCCGCTGCAGGACATAAGTCAGGATGATCGCTGGTGTCCCAGGATGCAGGGGACTGCCTTGGCCAGGGATGAAAAGCGCCAAGGTCCCCGGCAGCTCCGTAGCCTTCTTGGCTGCTGGAACAGACTCTTGTCTCTAGCCATTTCCCTGGAGGACATCTTCCTACACTTGGGGCAGACATTCCCCCTAACTCTCCCAGGGGTCCGAGGCTTGCTGGTTCGCCTCCCCCTGCTTTAGCCCTTGGGCTTCCTGGGGCCCCAAATGACAGCTGAGTGCCAAAGGTAGAAGAGCAGCTCTGAAAGGGCTCTGCAAAGCCTTAACTCAGAGGTGCTGATCCTCCCCTAATACCACACACACCCAGTGTAATGTAGGGGCTGTGGGAGAAGGCTGGTTGAGAAAGACTCGGGGACCTGGGTTCGAGGAGGGCCAGCTGGCTGCCTGGGAGATGTCGCCCTGATGCAGGAGATGGGTGGCTGGGGGAAGGGGAGAACTCTTACAGTGGGCAGCCGTCGCCTGTCTCAGCCAGAAGACAACGTGATTCTGATTTGCCACTCAGGAGAACACAGACAGTCTTCCCTTCTCTTCTCAGCTATTGCATGTTGTTTCCCCCCTTAGACTGTGAGCTTCTGGAGGGCAGGGACTGTGTGTGTGTGTGTGTGTGTGTGTGTGTGTGTGTGTGTGTGTGCACGTGTGTGGAGTAGGACATGTGTATGGACCTTTCCTTATGTCCTTCCCTGTTACCTCCCAGCTGCTTACCTCAGCGGAGGTCAACTGGTTTCTCACCTTCACCAGGTCGTCGGACGTCTTGGCTCTGATTATCTCAATTAGAGAGCTTCCTCTTTAGAGGTTCCACCACAGAACACCTGAGTCACTCAAGTACACAGCAAAAGGTCTTTGTTCTCATTCTTTACACAGTATTCCCTAAAAATCCCTCTAGCCTCCCTTCTGGAGTTCCCATCTTTCTTCCTCGAAGTTCCCTCAAGTTCCCTTGGAGTTCCCTCCCCCACCTTCTGCAACCTCCTTTTTATAGTCCCCTGGTCACATGACTGAGAGTGCATGAGTTTGAGCATGATCAGCAAGAGTGAGGAGGCTTTTCCTCATTAATGAGGTCTACTCAATACCTTCAATGCCCTGTTATCAGGCTCAGCAGAATAAGCTTCTTATACTCTGCCCTTGAGATCTGCCCCTGACTGTAACACTTCCCAAATCACACAGTGCTTGGTCATAGGAAGCACTTAAGAAATGCTTATTCACTAAATGTCTGAAGAGGAAAAGCAACTCTGTTTGCCCTAATCTCTTCATTTCCCTCCTGGCTGTACTCCTCTGGTCTTCTCCATCTGGTCTTGACTCAGGTGCCTCCCCTGGCCCCTCTTCCTTCTCTGCAGCTCTCTCCTGCACTAGAACGAGAGCTTTTTGGAGGCCGAGACTATCTTTTGCCTTTCTGGAATCCCTGTGGCTCAGCACAGTGTCTGGCACATGGTAGATGCTTAATGTTTACTGCCTGCCTTGCACTATACACATTTTCACTCTGATACTTTTCCAGAATTTTCATTTTTTTCTGTTTCATGTAAATCTACTTCTTTTGCATCTTGGAGTTTAGAACTGAAGAGGGTTTAGCATTTTATTTTGGAGAGGAACTTCTGTTTATTGAATTTTTAGAAAATTAAATTTGTAAAAAGTTTTTGCATAAACCAACCAGTGCAACCAAAATTATAAGGAAAGCAGAAAACATTTTGCAACAAGATTCTCTGATAAAGGCCTCATTTCTAAAATATAGAGAACTGAGTCAAATTTATAAAAAATATAAGTCATTTTTAAATTGTTACATGGTCAGAGGATATGAACAGGTAGTTTTGCAGACAAAGAAATCAAAAGCTATCTCTAGTCATGTGAAATCTATATAATCTATATTCTAAATCACTATAGATCAGAGAAATACAAACCAAAACAACTCTGAGGTACCACTTCACATCTATCAGAGTGACTAATATGACAAAAAAGGAAAATGTTGGATGCTGGAGGGGATTGGGGAACTTGGGATAAATGTACTGTTGGTGGAGTTGTGAACTTATCTAACCATTTTGGAGAGCAACTGGAACTTTGACCAAAGGACTAGCAAACTGCATCCCCTGGAAGAAATGCCTACATTGACCCACACCTAACACCATATACCAAGATAAGTTAAAATGGGTTCATGATATAGACATAGAGTGACATTCTAAGCAAATTGGAAGAACATAGAATAGTTCACTGCTCAGATCCGTGGAGAAGGAAGGAATCTGTGACCAAAGAAAAACTGGAATACATTATAAAATGCAAAATGGATAATTTTTATTATATTCAGTTAAAAAGGTTTTGTACAAACAAAACTAATGCAGACAAGATTAGAAGGGAAACAGTAAACTGGGAAAACATTTTTACATTTAAGGGTTCTTCTAAAGGCCTCATTTCTTTTTTTTTTTTTTTCTTTTTTTCTTTTTTAAAATTTATTTTAATAGTTTTTATTTACCACATATATGCACAGGTAATTTTACAGCACTGACAACTGCCAAACCTTTTATTCTAATTTTTCCCCTCCTGCCCCCCCCCCCCAGATGGCAGGTTGACCAATACATGTTAAATGTTAACATATAAATTAAATACAAATAAATTGTATAAATTAAATACAATATATGTATACACATCCAAACAGTTGTTTTGCTATACAAAAAGAATTGGACTTTGAAATAGTGTACAATTGTTAGGTTCTTACTAAGTGCTAAGTTGGTATTTAATAATTCTCTAGCTTAAAATTCACACCTTTAGTTCAAACCTTTAAGGGAGTTTATATCTTTTTAAGGAATACTTTAAAGGAGCAATTTCTTTTTTTTTTTTTTAATTTTTATTTTATTTTATAATTATAACATTTTTTTTTGATAGTACATATGCATGGGTAATTTTTTACAACATTATCCCTTGCACTTACTTCTATTCAGATTTTTTCCCTCCTCCCCCAACCCCCTCCCCCAGATGGCAAGCAGTCTTATATATGTTAAATATATTACTGTATATTCTAGATCCAATATATGTGTGTAGAATCGAATTTTTTGTTGCACAGGAAGAATTGGATTCAGAAGGTAAAAATAACAGTTTACATTCATTTCCCAGTGTTCCTTTTCTGGATGTAGCTGGTTCTGTCCATCATTAATCAATTGGAATTGGATTAGCTCTTCTCTATGTTGAAGAAATCCACTTCCATCAGCATACATCCTCATACAGTATCATTGTTGAAGTGTATAATGATCTTCTGGTTCTGCTCGTTTCACTCAGCATCAGTTGATGTAAGTCTCTCCAAGCCTCTCTGTATTCCTCCTGCTGGTCATTTCTTACAGAACAATAATATTCCATAACATTCATATACCATAGTTTACCCAACCATTCTCCAATTGATGGACATCCATTCATCTTCCAGCTTCTAGCCACTATGAAAAGGGCTGCCACAAACATTTTGGCACATACAGGTCCCTTTCCCTTCTTTAGTAGTTCCTTGGGGTATAAGCCCAGTAGTAATATGGCTGGGTCAAAGGGTATGCACATTTTGATAACTTTTTGGGCATAATTCCAGATTGCTCTCCAGAATGGTTGGATTCTTTCACAACTCCACCAACAATGCATCAGTGTCCCAGTGTTCCCACAGCCCCTCCAACATTCATCGTTATTTGTTCCTGCCATCTTAGCCAATCTGACAGGTGTGTAATGATACCTCAGAGTTGTCTTAATTTGCATTTCTCTGATCAATAGTGATTTGGAACACTCTTTCATATGAGTGGAAATAGTTTTAATTTCATCATCTGAAAATTGTCTGTTCATATCCTTTGACCATTTATCAATTGGAGAATGGCTTGATTTCTTATAAATTAAAGTCAATTCTCTGTATATTTTGGAGATGAGGCCTTTATCAGAACCTTTAACTGTAAAAATGTTTTCCCAATTTGTTACTTCCCTTCTAATCTTGTTTGCATTAGTTTTGTTTGTGCAGAAACTTTTTAATTTGGTGTAATCAAAATGTTCTATTTTGTGATCAATAATGGTCTCTAGTTCTCCCTTGGGCACAAACTCCTTCCTCCTCCACAAGTCTGAGAGGTAAACCATCCCATGTTCCTCCAATTGATTTATGATTTCGTTCTTTATGCCTAAATCTTGGACCCATTTTGATCTAATCTTAGTATGTGGTGTTAAATGTGGGTCCATGCCTAGTTTCTGCCATACTAATTTCCAGTTTTCCTAGCAGTTTTTGTCAAATAATGAACTCTTATCCCAGAAGTTGGGATCTTTGGGTTTGTCAAACACTAGATTGCTATTTTTATTCACTATCTTGCCCTGTGAACCTAACCTATGCCACTGATCAACTAGTCTATTTCTTAGCCAATACCAAATGGTTTTGGTGACTGTTGCTTTATAATATAGCTTTAAATCAGGTACACTTAGACCACCTTCCTCTGACTTTTTTTTCATTAGTTCCCTTGCAATTCTCGACCTTTTATTCTTCCATATGAATTTTGTGGTTATTTTTTCTAGGTCATTAAAATAGTTTCTTGGGAGTCTGATTGGTATAGCACTAAATAAACAGATTAGTTTGGGGAGTATTGTCATCTTTATTATATTCGCTCGGCCTATCCAAGAACACTGAATGTCTTTCCAATTATTTAAATCTGACTTTATTTTTGTGGCAAGTGTTTTGTAATTTTGCTCATATAATTCCTGACTCTCCTTTGGTAGATATATTCCCAAATATTTTATACTATCGACTGTTATTTTGAATGGAATTTCTCTTTGTATCTCTTGCTGTTGGATTGTGTTGGTAATGTATAAAAATCCTGAGGATTTATGTGGATTTATTTTGTATCCTGCGACTTTGCTAAAATTCTGAATTTTTTCTAATAGCTTTTTAGCAGAGTCTTTGGGGTTCTCTAAGTATACCATCATGTCATCTGTGAAAAGTGACAATTTGATTTCTTCATTTCCTACTCTAATTCCTTGAATCTCTTTCTCGGCTCTTATTGCCCAGGCTAGAGTTTCTAGTACTATATTGAATAGTAATTGTGATAGTGGGCAACTAAAGGAGCAATTTCATTGGTTGTAAGTAGTTCCCACAAGCCCCTGGGAGTACTCACAAGCCCATTCTCTGGGAGGATATAAGGAGCCACCAAGGTTGCCTCCTGGGACATTGAGTTTGGACGGTAGTCTGGAAGGAGAACAGTTGGGATTGGATAAGGACAAGAGCTGGAGGAGATTCAGAGCCCAGGATTCAGGAAGAAGAAGAGGATTCGAGATTCTACCTTCACTCTGGCTGGAGGCTCCAGAAACCTCCCAAGAAACCTGCTCACAGAGAAAAGGATTATACAGAAAAGAAACCTCCTCCAAGAGAAGGATTACAATTGAGAGACAATCAGAACATTACATTTTGGCACCCAAAGTGGGGCCAAACCTGTGAAGGAAATAAGAAATGCAGGTGAACAAAAATAGAGGGATTGGGAATTCTAAGTAGTGGTTCATAGTCATGTCCCAGAGTTCTTTCACTGGGTGGAGCTGGTTCAGTTCATTACTGTTCTATTGGAACTGATTTGGTTCATCTCATTGTTGAAGAGGGCCACGTTTATCAGAATTGATCATCATATAGTATTGTTGTTGAAGTATATAATGATCTCCTGGTTCTGCTCATTTCCCTCAGCATCAGTTCATGTAAGTCTCTCCAGGCCTTTCTGAAATCATCCTGTTGGTCATTTCTTACAGAATAATAATAATCCATAATATTCATATACCACAATTTATTCAGCCATTCTCAAATTGATGGGCATCCACTCAGTTTCCAGTTTCTGGTCACTACTGCACATATAAATCTCTTTCCCTTCTTTAAAATATCCTTGAGATATAAGTGCAGTAGTAACACTGCTGGGTCAAAGTGTATGTACAGTTTGATAACTTTTTGAGCATAGTTCCAAAATGCTCTTCAGAATGGCTGGATGTATTCACAATTCCACCAACAATGTATCAGTGTCTCTGTTTTCCCACATCCCCTCCAACATTGCACATTATCTTTCCCTGTCATTCTAGCCAATCTGACAGGTGTGTAATGGTATCTCAGAGTTGTCCTAATTTGCATTTCTCTGATTAATAATGACTTGGAGCATTTTTTCATATAGCTAGAAATAATTTCAATTTCTTCATCTGAGAATTGTTTGTTCATATCTTTTGACCATTTATCAATTGAAGAATGGCTTGATTTCTTATAAATTAGAGTCAATTCTCTATATATTTTGGAAATGAGGCTTTTATTGGAACTTTTGACTGTAAAAATGTTTTCCCAGTTTATTGTTTCCCTTGTTTCCATATGAACTTTGTTGTTATTTTTTCTAGGTCATTAAAATAGTTTTTTTGGGAGTCTGATTGGTATAGCGCTAAATAAATAGATTAGTTTAGGTAGTATTGTCATCTTTATTATATTTGCTTGCCCTATCCAAGAGCATTTAATATTTTTCCAATTGGCTAGATCAGACTTAATTTGTGTGGAAAGTGTTTTGTAGTTTTGCTCATATAGTTTCTGATTTTACCTTGGCAGATAGATTCCTAAATATTTTATACAATCGGTAGTTACTTTAAATGGAACTTCTCTTTGTAACTCTAACTGTTGGATTTTGTTAGTGACATATAAGAATGCTGATGATTTATGTGGGTTTATTTTGTATCCTGTGTCCTTTGCTAAAGGTGTGGATTATTTCTAATAGCTTTTTAGTAGAATCTTTGGGTTCTCTAAGTATATCATTATATCATTAGAAAAGAGTGATAATTTGGTTTCCTCATTACTTACTCTAATTCCTTTAATCTCTTTCTCCACTCTTATTGCCAAAGCTAGCATTTTTATTATTATTATTATTTTAATAGTTTTTATTTACCAGATATATGCATGGGCAATTTTACAACACTGACAATTGCCAAACCTTTTGTTCTAATTTTTCTTCTCCTTCCTTCCCCCCACCCCTGCCAAATGGCAGGTTGATCAATACATATTAAATATGTTAGAGTATAAATTAAATACAATATATGTATACGTGTCCAAACAGTTGTTTTGCTGTACAAAAAGAATCAGAATTTGAAATAGTGTACAATTAACCTGTGAAAGAAATCCAAAATGCAGGCGGACAAAATTAGAGGATTGGAAATTCTATGTAGTGGTTCATAATCATCCCCTAGAGTTCTTTTGCTGGGTGTAGCTGGTTCAGTTCATTACTGCAAAGTTAGCATTTCTAATACAATATTGAATAGTAATGGTGATAGTGGGCAACCTTGTTTCACTCCTGATCTTATTGGGAATGGTTGCAGTTTATCCCCATATGATGCTTACTGATGATTTTAAATAGATGCTACTGATTATTTTAAGCAAAGTCCATTTATTCCTATACTCTCAAGTGTTTTTAGTAGGAATGGATATTGGATTTTATCAAATGCTTTTTCTGCATCTATTGAGATGATCATATGTTTTTTGTTAATTTGTTTATTAATATGGGCCTCATTTCTAAAATAGAGAATTGACTCAAATTTATAAGAATTGAAGCCATTCTCCAATTGATAAATGGTCAAAAGATATGAATAGACAATTTTCAGATGAAGAAATTAAAACCATTTCTAGTCATATGAAAAGGTGCTCCAAATCAGAAAAATGCAAATTAAGACAACTCTGCAGTACCATTACACACCTGTCAGACTGGCCAAGATAAAGGAAAAAATAAAGACGAATGTTGGCGGGGTTGTGGGAAAACTGGGAAGCTGTTGGTGGAACTGTGAATAAATCCACCCATTCTGAAGAGCAATTTAGAATTATGCCCAAAGCACTATCAATCTGTGCATACCTTTTGATCCAGCAGTGTTTCTACTGCACTCATATCCCAAAGAGATCTTAAAAGGAGGGAAAGGGACCCATATGTGCAAAAATGTTTGTGGCAGCCCTTTTTGTAGTGACAAGAAACTGGAAACTGAAAGGCTGCCCATCAGTTGGTGAATGGTTGAATAAGTTATGGTATATGAATGTTATGGAATATTATTGTTCTGTAAGAAACAACAGCAGGATTTCAGAGTGGTCTGGAGAGACTTACAGGAACTGATGCTGAGTGAAATGAGCAGAACCAGGAGATCATGGTACACAGCAACAATTAGACTATATGATGATCAATTCTGATGGATGTGGCTCTCTTCAACAATGAGATGAACTAAATTGGTTCCAATAATCTTATGATAAAGAGAATCATCTATACCTAGAGAGAGAACCGTGGGAACTGAGTGTGGACCACAACATAACATTTTCACTCTTTTTGTTATTGTTTGCTTGTATTTTGTTTTCATATTCTGATTTTTCTTGTTCAGCAAGATATCTATATAAATATGTATACATATTTTGGATTTAACATATATTTTAACATATTTAACATGTATTGGACTACCTGCCATCTAGGAAAGGGTATGGGGAGAAGGAGGGGAAAATTTAGAACACAAAGTTTTACAAGGGTCAGTATTGAAAAATCACCCATGCATATACTATGTAAATAAAAAGTTTTAATAAAAAATTAAAAAAAAAAGAAATCTCACCCCCCCAAAAATGTGTATCTTCTTTGATCTAGCAATATTACTGCTAGATCTATATCCCAAAAGGATAAAGGAAAAGGAAAAGGACTCAAAAGCACCAAAAATATATATAGCAGCTCTTTTTTGTGTGCTCACTAAGAATTAGAAATCAAAGGGATGCCCAGCAGTCAGGGAATGGCTAAACAAGCTGTGATATATGATGTGTTGGAATATTTTGGTGCTATAAAAAATAATGAGCAGGACCTTGCTTCCAGAAAGAAACCTGGGAAAGCTTACATGAACTGAACAAAGTGAAATGAATGACAAAAGGAAAATGTTGTACACAGTAATCTCAATATTGTATAGTGAAGAGTTGTGAATGAGGCTCTTCTCAGCAATAGAATGAGCTAAGTTCCCAAAGGGCTCAGGATGAAGCATCTATCTGCCTCTAGAGAAAGAATGAATATACAGACTGAATACAGATTGAAGCATCACATTTTTCATTTTCTTTTATTTGAGTCGTCTTGTATAAAATGACTAATATGGAAATGTTTTACATGATTGCATTTGGATAACCTATATCTGATTGTCTACCATCCCAGAAAGGTATAGAACCTGGAATTTAAACCTTTAAATTAAAATGTTTAAAATTTAAAACAATAACCTAGATTTGCTGATTTTTAAATGTGTTTAGATAAGTGATTTGTTGAAATACACTTTTATTCCATTTGTACTCCTTTCTTCTCTCTCAGTGAAGTTATCATTTAGAAGTTTTCAATTTTTTTGAATGTTGTATCTATTTTTGGATTTCTTATTTTGGATTGTTTTGGAATTTTTCTTTCTTTGCCATTATTGCATCCATCTACTCCATCACCATGTTGCATTTGCATATGGATATCTATTCATTTAAGATGCTAATGTGATGAGAGCATATCTAACTGCTTTGTTGTAATTGTGATTATTTTGTGTACTTGCCTTGCTGATGCTTTCTTCACATTAATAATCATAACAGGGCATTGCCTTTTGTATGAATTGTTTTATAATGTGTCCAATTTATTCCTTTATTGGGGGTTTTTCAATTTCTCTATCAATCTGTTGATAAGACATTCCTTGGAAGGTGCTGTAATGTTTTTACATTGGAAGCTCATGGCAACTGGTGGGGAGTGGAAGATTTCCTGATGTTAGGGGTGAGCCATAAAAACTCAAAAACTGAATCCCATAGGCCATTGGAAAGAATTGTCTTAGAGCTAGAAAATTATAAGAGGTTGGGGGGAGCACTCTGACTTATCCAGTCTTCCCAGGCTTTTAAAATAGCAGACCAAGCACAATGACAGTGAAGTGAAATTTGGTAACTTATCTTTACATCTCATCTTGAGGAAGAAGATTTGGTCAAGAAAATAAAGGTCTCAATGAGGAAGGGAGGATGGAAAGTAAGACTAGGAGGGAGTCTCACCAGGGAGAGCAGCCAGAGCTTGGCCCACTGCCTCCAGAAGAGAGCTTGCTCACAGCTAGTACTGAGCTGGGATCTCCATGGCAGAGAGAGAGAGGGCCAGCCTCCCTGCATTCTTTGGGGGAACGCCCCTTCCTTGTCGGGGCAGCTGGGTCCCCTGGGCCACACAGAGAGGACTTGCCTCCCAGTAGTCCCCAGAAGGAAAACTACACTGCAGAAAACAGAGACGAACCCACGACAGGAACTTCCTCAGGAGAATCCTCTGTTCCTCCTGAAGGAGACTCTAGCCTGCACGTGGGGCGGAGCTTCGGTAAAGCTGGTCAGGGACAGCTCTTGGCTGGGACAAGATGACTTGTTTGACTGAAAATCACCAAGGCTTTGAAGGACCTCCAGGCTCCCCTTCAAACATAGAAAAGACAAAAAGACTTGAGTTGTTCTGGGCATTGGGTGGAGGTCAGGGTCCTGAAGCGATCGGTACCATCCTGCACCGAAGGGAATCTCCTCCGGATCCCTGGCCCAGATGGACGGACGCACTTAGAAGCAGCCTGGGCAGCTAAGAATGACGCAAGGGGTCGGTGGATTGCAGGGCCTGGCAGCCGGAGGCTATCTCCTGGGACTAGCATAGAACTGGAATGGTCGTTGTGCTGGGAGAGCCCAGACCTGAGCGTTCCCATGGCATCATTTAAGCCCCAACAAGGTGGGTCTGAGAGATCAGAGACTCCACCCAGACTCCGGGAGGACATTTTCCAGGCTGGCCCAAGGAACCCAAACAGGGGAACTTCCCCAAAGGTGCAGATACCAGAGGAACTCATGGAAAATCTGTGAGAAGAGGAACCAGGGTCAAAGCCATTCCACCTGCAAAGGGAACACGCCCAGGAGAGGAGACCATGGCAGGCCAGCACGCAAAAGCTGCCGGCCCGGAAAAACCGAACCTAAATAAAAAGTGGTCCCTGCTTCAGTTACAACTAGGGCAACAGGAGGCAAATAATGGAACCAGCAGCCCTCGGGGGCCTCATATCCTGAAAGCGAGTCAGTGTCAGGAAAAACCAACTGGCCCTCGAAGGACATTGCGGGAGGGTCCACCCCCCCCCCCACCCCGGCTTGGGGCAGGATCCTCAGCCATCCCTTACCAAGCCGCTGGAGGACTGATGGATTAGACTGATGGATGGAGGGCAGGACCCTGGGCAGCCTCTCGCAGGATTTGACTTTGGAGGAGAACTTGACATCTTTGTGGGTCCGGGAGATTTCCCCAGGAAGCTGTTGGTGTCCCTGAGGCTTTAAACGTGTCTCCTTGGGCTGGGGCTCTCGGGGGAGCCCCTTCCAGTCTGCTGGTGGCAATGGCCGGATTCTGTCCCCGCCCGGCGGGCTCCCCATTCTCTCACACTGTGACCGTCTACATGGCCAATCGGAGGCGGGAGGGAGAGGTCCCAGCAGAGTCAGTGAGTGAGGGACAGAGGGACGACGTGGTCTTCAGAATCCCTAGCTGCCCCCAACTCAGCAAACAGGCGCAATGGGAAATAGAATTCTGCGCCTGGAGTCCCCAGTTCAAGCCCAGCCTCAGCTGCTTAACTGGCCCGGTGACTCCGGGAAAATTAGCTCAGCCTGTTTGTCTCCGTTTTCTCATCTACTAAATGAGCAGGAGAAGGAGATGGCCAGCCACTCCAGCATCTTTGCCAAGAAAACCCAGATGGGTCATGAGGAATCAGCTACTCCTGCAGATGACTGAGCAACTACAAGTCTGGGGGAAGGCAAGAGAGTTTGAGGCAAGGGCTGAACACCCCGACAAGCATGTTCTTGGAGGAGCTCACTGACCCCTCCCTCCCATTCTGGCGACACTCTAGGAGGGTTCTCTTTTCTGAGGGTTTGCCTTCAGCTCGGGACAGGGCCGCCTAGCAGTACTAGCACTGGGCACAGCTGCTTGTAAAGCAGGACCTAAAGGGGGGCTCCTAAGGGAGAAGAGCCCTGAACCCCAGGAGCTGGCATGCCAGGGCACCTTGCCTAGAGCTGGAGGAGACCTGGGGTGGTCTGAAGACTACCAGGGCTTCTCAGAAGGGACCTGCACCGGGTCTGATCGGGTGACGGGGTGATCTCCACCCAAGGGAAAATAAGATGTTTTTGATGGCGTAGCTCAAGTATGTGGGGTACCTATGGCCTTTCAGAGGTGATGGGAACAGGCAGGAACTGTTAGGTTCTTACTAAGTGCTAATGAGATAATGAGATGTGAGGTTCTTACTAAGTGCTAATGAGATAATGAGATATTAGGTTCTTACTAAGTGCTAAGGCGGTACTTACCAATTCTCTAGTTCCGGCCTTTAAGGGGAGTTTACCCCTTTGAACTTCGGGGAGGAGCTTAATGTTTGAGAGGAGCAAGTTCATTGGTTGAAGTATTTTTCCCACAAGCCCCTGAGTTATCCCACGCCCACTCTCTGGGAGGATAAAAGAAGCAACATTGGGCCTGGAGAAGGAGTCTACTCTGGGATTGAGTTGGGACGGCTCTCTATAGGAAGCAGAGTCTGCCGGGAGATTGAGTTGAGACAGCACATCTCCTCCCAGAGAGCGATAGACAGTCTCTGGAGACAACAGGACATTACAATGAATGACCTGGAAGAGTGACTGTACCTCAGTGGCAAAAACCAGAAACCTCTAAAGAGAGTTTTCCACTGACGTGTGTTAGCATTGTAGTGTGTGAGCCATATTTTTCTCAACATGAGGAGAGGCAGATAGGTGAACCAGAGGAGAGAATGCTGGATGTGGAGTCAAATCTTGCCACAAACATTTGCAGGCTACAGGAGCCTGGGAAAGTCACTTGACCTGTCTGGCTTAGTTTTTTCCTCTGTAAAATGGAGATGATAATAGCACTCATTATTCACTTATTGTGAAGACAAGATAGTATTTTAAAATCCTGACTGTTCTCATGGTGATTATTCTGCTGAGACCAAGGCTGGTCTGAAGGCCCTCCAGAAAGCTAGTCAGGACATTACAAGTCCCTCCTCAAAACTGTTTTGATATTGACCACTCTTCTCAATATACCCTTTCTATTATCACTTCTTCTATTTTCTTGCAGGGTAAGATACCCTATTGAAAATGTGTGTTATTTCCTCTTTGAGCCAATTCTGATGAGAATAAGGTTCTCACCCTCTCTTCCCCCTACCCCCTTGTCTCTTTTTTTATGGCAGATAATTTGCACCATTTTACTTCTCTCCCTTTTTCCCAGTATGTTCCTTTGTCACCCATTAATTTCATCAATTTTAATTAATTAATTAATTAATTTTTTCCTGAGGCTGGGGTTAAGTGACTTGCCCAGGGTCACACAGCTAGGAAGTGTTAAGTGTCTGAGACCACATTTGAACTCGGGTCCTCCTGAATTCAAGGCTGGTGCTCTATCCACTGCACCCCCTAGCTGCCCCCAATTTCATCATAAAAAAAAAAAGATATTATCCTTTCACATCAATTCACTGTTCCCTCTAACTATAGATACTTCTGATTGCCATAATAAGTATCATCCTCCCATTCAGGAATATAAACAGAGAAGCCCTATTAAATCCTTTATTATATCACTTTCCTGATTATCTCCTTAGTCCTATATTTGAAAATCAAATTTGCCACTCAGCCCTGTTCTTTTCATCACAAATGTTTGAAAATCCTCTATTTCAATGAGTGACCACCTTTCCCTTTGAAGGATTATTCTCAATTTTGCTAGGTAGGTGATTCTTGGTTGTAATCTCCATTGCTCTCCAGAATATCATATTTCAAGCCTTCTGATCCTTTAATGTAGAAGCTGCTAAATCTTGTGTTATCCTGACTGTGGCTCCACTCTACTTGAATTGTTTCTTTTTGGATATTTGCAATATCTTCTCCTTGATCTGGGAGTCTAGAATTTGGTTATAATATTCCTAGTAGTTTTCATTTGGGGATCTCTTTCAGGAGGTGATTGGTGGATTCTTTCCATTTCTATTTTACCTTTTGGTTCTAGAATATCAGGACAGTTTTCCTTGATAATTTCCTTGATCATGACTTTGAGATAAACCAATAGTTTTTAAACTATCTCTGTCCTGGAGCTATTTTACAGGCCATTTGTTTTTCTAATGAGATATTTCACATGTTTTTCTATTTTTCTTTTTTGTTTTACTTCATTGTATCTTGATTTCTCATAAAATCGTTAGCTTCTATTTGCTCCATTCTAATTTCATTAGCTTTTTGTTTCCTTTGGCACCTTTCTCAATTCTTTTCCTAATTGTTCCTCTCTCTTGCTTTTCAAATTTCCTTTTGAGTTCTTCCATGGCCTATTTTTCTTGAGGGTTTGGATTTTGGAACTTTGACTTTTCTATCTTTTTCTGAATGTGTTTTGATCCTCCTTGTCACCCTAGTAGCTTTCTATGGTCAGAAACTTTTTTGTTGTCTGCTCATTTCCCTAGTCTATTAGTCTGCTTTTAACTCCTTGTTCAAGTAGGACTCTGTTTGGTTGTGAGATCATTGTCCCAAGCTGTTATCAGAGCTCCTTCTAGAGACCTGACCACAAGTCCTTTTTTCTGCCCCGGAATTGTTAGGATGCCCACGCTCCAATAGTCATAAGATTTAATGTGTGAAAGCAACAGAGTGCCGCTTAGCTGGGGCTGGGGCGGGGCGGTGCTGGCATGGCCTGCACTGGAATAGGATACTGGACGCCCACCTAACATTTCTGCTGACCTTCTAAGTTATCTTTGGTGTCTCTGATCTGAAAGGCCTGGAAACCACCAGTACTGACATTGATTCAGTCACTAGAACCATTCCTACTTTACTTGCAAGGCGTCTGGGTTGGGTCTGTGACTGCTGGTGCTTTCTTCACTAGGACTCCCACCCTGGCTCCCCAGACTTTTCCTACAGACCTTCCAAGTTGTCTTTGGCTGAAAAGTGTTCTACTCTGTCTTTTGGGGTCTTCTGATGCACTAATATTTTTTTAGAGTCAATATTTAAAGGAATCTAGAGTCATTTGAAGGAGAGTTTGGGTGACTTCCTGTCTTTACTCTGCCATCTTGGCTCTGCCTCCTGCATGATGACTTTGGACATAGATGGATAGATCAATAGATGGATACATAGGTATAGATAGAAGATAGGTAGATAGATAGGAAGGAAGGAAGGAAAGAAGGAAAAGAAAGGAAGGAAGGAAGAAAAAGAAAGCAAGCAAGGAAGAAAAAGAAAGGAAGGAAAGAAGATAAATAAATGCATGGATGGATGGATATATAGAAAGAAAGATAGCTAGTTAGGTAGATTGATAGAGTCCTCACATGATAAATATGGCCAAATAGGTTATCTAAATAAACAGTACAGCTCAATGGGTGACATGGAAAGACATCTCTACTGTGCTCCACTCCTCTCTGAGAAAAATTACATTTTCTACCTTGAGGGGAACAAGAAAAAGACCAGCTGCTTGTTCCTTCCCTCGTCATCTAGAGGGGAATTGGGCTAGAATTCGACTCATAAATATCTAGTATGGCCTAGAGCAGTGGTCCTCAAACTTGTTAAATAGGGGCTAGTTCACTGTCCCTCAGACTGTGGGAGGGCCGGCCTACAGTAAAAACAGAAGCCCACACTCTGTCTCTGCCCCTCAGCCCATTTGCCATAACCCAGCGGGCTGCATAAACGTCCTCAGCGGACCATAGTTTGAGAACCTCTGGCCTACAAGTCTAAACTGGAATTGAAAAGGGAAGGCTCTTTCCTGGGCCCAGGGGAGGATAAGCCTTAGCGCTAACGTGGACCTCTCCCACTAAATGATGGTTACACAAAGGACTGTACCAAATAGTGAATGGTAAATAGGGTCATTTGTTCAAGCAAAGAAGCAAAATCGAAATTGGAGAAGTGATATCAGTTAGGATACTTTAAAAAAAAGACCCCCATGTAGGAAGGAATGAGCTTTTTATCTAGGAACGAGCTGAGTGAGGTTTTAATGGGGAGAGAGCCCAGGGTCGGTTCCCAAGTTCGCGTCCAGCAGTTTCTAAGGAGTGTGAGGGAGGGAGGTGCTGCGGGCCGCCTCCTCTTCCTGCCCTCACCCATCCCTCCTGTGTCACTCTCAGAGGCCTGGAGTCTCTCCCCGAGGCGCTCTGCCTGAGAAGTTCTGGTCCTGGCTCTGTCGTCGCTAAGCAGGAGGCAGCAGTGGGTCCCACCAGTCCAGACTGGGTCACATCTCCCTGCACATGCGCAGCAGCGCGCAAAATGCCCGTGGCTTTTACCGAAGTTACAGCCATCGAGGAAGGTCTCTGTGGGCTGCATGAAGAGGGCCAGGAGGAGCACTGATGCCAGGAGGAGCACTGATACCAGGAGGAGCACTGATGTCACAGAGAAGGTGAGACTGTGGTGTGCAAGGTCGCTCAATGGACGTCATTCAGGCTGATCCTACTTAGTTCACAAGGTTTCCTGTAAGAGTCATTACTGGGGGCCAAAGCTCTGCCCGCCGCGCCCTCCGCAGGCCGCACTCTCTCTTGGAGGCGCAAACCCCTTCCCAGGAAAAGCAGTCTTGTCTCAGCAGATAAGCCTGAGCACCCCCAGCCAAGAGCCAGGAAGTCTAGCGAGGACAGAGAACTCTGGCGGTTCCCAGAATCCCTGGGGTGTGGGCAGTTCTCACGCCTGCCACTCCGGGCCCCGAGAGCCCGCACTTCCCCACTCCCCGGGAGCCTTTCCTCTATCTTTTGTGGGGGCTCCTCCTCCTTGGGGTGGAAGCTCCTGGTGGGCAGGCCCTGGTTCTTTTGGTTTGCATTCTCAGCACACAGCACCGTAGCTGGCCCATAAAATGCACCACGAACTTCAGTGGGCTCCATCTCAGTATCTAAAGGGGGGCTTGAAATTCTGTTTGATCTGGGTCTGGAAGGGTTTCCACATGACTCTGAGATTTTTCCTCCGGCCAGCACCCACTCCCCTCCCGCTCGTGCTCAACAAGAGAAGTCCCCAAGAATAAAGGCAAAGCCCGATGGGAGGGCTTCCACAAAGGCAGCTTTGTCCGCGCCATTTCCATCCAAATTATGGGAGAATGTGAGCGATGTGGCCCTGCGTGACCCAGTAATGATGCCCCTTGCCCGTGCCCACCAGAATTCAGCCCCATGGGCTGGCTGCTGTTCAGGACAATGCCCGTTGTTGTTCGGTGAGAGGAAAACACAGGTCTCCTTGTTGCCGGTTTGGAATGAAATTGGAAGCCTTGCAAGGCAGGGCACGAGTCTGATTTCTCACCTCCTTTCGCCTCCGCACTTTGCTGATAAACCAGGGAAGTGCCCCAAAGTAGGGTTAAAGGTTGACTGTTTAGGGAGAGCCAGAGTTCCAGCCCCATTGCTGGCCATCTCCTGGGTATTGCACCTCCCTCCTTAGAGGAGCCAGAGGGGGCCATCTTGTCACCTGGCCCCCCTGGACGAATCCCCACTTTCTACTCAATTAAAGGGCATTAGCGGGCGGCTGCTGCCATGACAGCTCAGCTCCCCTGTGCATTAGCCTGTGTTTTAGTTCTCCCTCCCATCTCCCCTCTCACTGTTCTGTTCCTATCCTCCCTAGCTCCCAACCCCAGCCCCTACCAATGAAGAGGCTGACAGAGGGCATCACGGTGCCCAGAGGCTGACCCGTAGTTACCAGGAACAGAGAGACCCAGGCAGGCTCGGACACCTACCAAGAGTGTGACCGTGGGCAAGCCACTGAACTGTTACCTGCCTCAGTTTCCTCAGCTGTAAATTGGGGACCTCTCCCAGGGTTTCAGTAAGGATTCAAGTCGAAAGTCCCCTGCTCACAGTTCCTGGAATAGGGGAGAAAATACTCAAACAACTGTGTAGGGATGAGACAGACGGGAGAAATCTCCCAGGGAAGGCATGAGAATGAAGTCACGATCGGAAAGCTGGCTTTTAGCGGGGACATGGGGGAAGCCAGGGAGTCTGAGGGGCCGAGATAAAGGGAAGGAGTTCTCGGCATGGGGTCCGTCGATAATGCAAACATCTGGAGGTGGGAGATGGAGGGTCATGTGTGATGGTGAGGGTTTGTGGCCACAAATGGTACTAGAACTACCCCCAACTTCTGAGTGACCCCTAGAATTCTGAGGATTCCGCCATTCTCTGGGGACCCAGGGAGCGAGGTGGTGGGACAGAGCTTACCACAGTACCTGGCACATAGTGGGTGCTTCTTAAATACTGTGGCCTGAGCCCCTTTCATACTCTCGGGTCTTGTCTCGCTGGCCTGGCAGCTGGTCCCCATCTGCCATCCCCCAGTCTGAAAGGCCTCTCCCTTCTCCCCTCTGTGGTCCTTTGGGAATCTACAGACTTCTCACAAGCACAATTCCAAAGCCACCCCCGAAAGGAATGCTTTCCTGATCCCTGGGGGAGCACACTACCCCCGCCCCCCTCCTCCCACAGTGACTCCATTTATTCTTGCCCTTAGATTGTTGGCTCCCCACTCGAATGCCCTGGGCCGGCTGGCAGGGACTGTGCCCTGGCTAGAGCCCCTCCGGAAGAGCTGCTGACTGAATGTTTTTGAAGCAAATGGAAATTTTCAGATGCAGAAAGTGCCATGGACGGGAGGGGATTGCACATCGCAGCTGGGACTCTGGAAGTCCTCCGCCTCTTACCAGGGGATTTTAATGGATGCCCTGGTCTTCATTTTTGAGTCAGTGGTTGGTCTCCCCCCCCCCCCACCTCATCCACTCTGTCCTAGCTTCTTTACCAAGAAGGAAACCAGAGGCATTTCCTCCTCCTAAAACTTAGGACCACGCATTCTCCATCACGATGGTTCCAGCCAGTAGTATCTTTATGTCAGGATAGCTTTTTCCTGTAATGGACAATGGGAAGTCTGGTAAACCGAGTCCCACTGAGTAAACAGATAGCTTTGCTTAAGTAAGGAAAAGAGAGATGATGGAGACAAGAAAGTCAGGTATTTTCCTGCTTGACTTGTCGCGGGCTCCATCCAACGGGCTCGGTGCCTCCTCCTCTTGCAATACGTGGACCATTAAAATATGTGTCATTGGTTAATGAGTTCTGAGCCTCGCTCCGGCACGGCGTTTCTCCTCCAGAAGCAGGTTATTCACGGCTCCCTCCGAGCCTTCCCTCTGTTCTTCTTCCAGGCCCACGGGACACATGGGGTACACCGGTGAAACTCCCTCCTCTCTCTCTCATGGTCATTTTCCTGCTTTTTCAGAAACTTTTTAGGAACAATGGCCAGTGCTGCTTGTTTCTTTAAGGAAGTCAGAGGCCCTTCTTACTGGTCCTGGGCCTTCTAAGATCAGCATGTGTACTGCTACTTGCACGATGTGAAGTTTTAGTGATTCTGCTGTGTTAGATTACTAGGTGCTAACTCAGGTTGTCTAAACAATTCTCTAGCTCAGAGTTCACACCTTTAGTTCAAACCTTTAAAAGGAGTTTACACCTTTAGACTTTGGAAAAGGAGTTTGCTCATTGGTCAGTAAGGAGTTCCCTCAAGCCCCTGGGAGTACCCACAAGCCCATTCTCTGGGAGGATATAAGGAGCCACCAAGGCTGCCTCCCGGGACATTGAGTTTGGAGGCAGTCTGAAAGGAAGCAGTCGGGATTGGGGAAGGACAAGACTTCCCAAGAGAACTTCAGGGAAGCTTGAGGAGATTCAGAGCCAGGATTCAGGAAGAAGAGGATTCGAGATTCTGCCTTCGCTCTGGCTGGAGGCTCCAGAAGCCTCCCAAGAAACCTGCTCACAGAAAAAAAGGATTTACAGAAAAGAGATCTCCTCCCAGAGAAGGATTATAATTGAGAGACGACAGGGACATTACACTGCTGTTTCCTGGAGCTGTCGCCTTAATAATAATTATAATAAGTTCCTTGAGCACAGAGACCTCTTTCTCCTCTTTGTATGACCAGCATTCAGCACAATGCCAGGCACGCAGTCGGCACTTCATAAATCTTGAGCGATTCCTTTCCATTTGGCTTTCAAGAAGTGCCATTTGGGGGTGCTGGGGGTGCCTTGGAACTCTCCTTATAAACTTAATGCTCCCTCCTTTCTCTCCCCACTCTAATACTGTGGCTTCTAGCTTGGGCTCACTGTTCACACTCCGCTTTTTTCCTTCCAACCTTTGCTGAATTTGCCTCTGAGGCTTGGCCTGGGGGGTGAGGGGGTGGCCCCCTCCTCTGGAGGCTCTTGTCTGGGGGCTCCTGTCACCAGAGAGCTCAGCAGGTAGTTTCTCATGTGAAGCTGCTCCTCCTTCCAACCCTAACTTCTCGACTTGGGATACCTTGTTAGGGCTGGCCCCGCGCAGGGGATCTCGCAGCCAAACTTCTGTCTCCTTGGGTCTTCTGTTGCTTTCTTGGGCTGGTGGGGATTGGCCCATTCCAGGATCTCAGGCAGAGCTCAGACTGGGGACCCCCAAGCTTTCAGTGGCTCCCAGAGAGATCCCGGGGGAATCCTGACCCAGGCTCTGAGTAAGAGTGCTTTGGGCTGCATCCAGTGGAAGTCCCCGGGAACTCTTAGGGGAGCCCTTCCGGTGCAGAACAGCCCGGATCATTTGGTCTGGGATTTGGGACCATTTGGTCCCTTTGGTCTGGGATTCCTGCCCTTTGCGTTCCCAGCAGCCTGAGCTGGGGCTGAGGACCTAGCTCCAGCTCCGTTTCTACTGGTGATCCTTGCACCCAGGGAAGGCCCCCCCAGTCCCCAGCACCTCCCCTAGATGTGGGTCTGCATCACTCAGAATCAGATCATCAGCAGTGGAGCTGTCAGGTGTCCCACTCCGGCTCAAAGGCCCTGCAGGATCCTGCCCTGGCTCTCCGGTGGTCTCTGGGCACTGGGGTGCTCCCCAGGGCTTACTCCTGGCCATCCCCAAGGTCCTCAGACCTCCTCTGTGTCCTGATGCCCACATGGGCTAGAAAACTGGTGGGCTAGGGTTTGTTTACTTAGTTTTTCTAATGAGGATTTGGTCTCACAGATTTTCTAATTATTAGGAAGGAGAAGAGGGGTGTGTGTGTGTGTGTGTGTGTGTGTGTGTGAGAGTATGGTATGTGTTTGTATGTGATGTTCATGGGATTGTGTGTGTGAGTGTATGTGTGTGTGATTGTGTGAGTGTGTGATTGTGTGAATGTGAGTTCTCTGGAGGCATATGTATGTACATGGAGGGAGCTGGGGGGGGTGCCCCATTGCTCTGCCATCTTGCCCCAGCTTCTGATATATCCAGTAGCTCTGATGTTAATAATTCAGGAGCGCCTTGCACATCCATGTGCCTCGCAGAACAGATTCTTCTTTATGAGATTTTACTAATGGGTTTATGTTCTAAATCAGTGTTGCCTTTGACTGCAAATGTCAACCCCCTTTCCACCCACCTCGGGAAAGATGACATATTCAACATTACAGTGAATCCCTATGCAGAACTAACATGACCTAATTGAAGATGAGTCCCTTGAACAGACCACCTCTTTCTAGATCCCTGCCCTCTGGGTCCTACCGGCTCTGGTCTTGACCAGACTTTTTCCAGGGGTTATATCAATGGTTGGACCATCATGCCTGAAGTCAGAAGGATAAATGAGAGAAGTTGAAAAATTAGAGGAAAAGAGTTATGCAAGAAAATCAAGAAAATTATGAAAAGAAAGTCAACCAACTGGAAAAAGATCTAGAAACTTATAGAAGAAAACAACTCCTTCAAAATTAGAATTTGGCAAGGAGAAACCAAGGGCTTCATAAGACACCAATTATCAAAACACAATCAAATGAATGGGGAAAAAAAAGTGGAAAACAATAGAAAAACAGCTGACCGGAAAAACAGATCAAGGAGAGAATATAAGAATTATTGATCAACCTGAAAAATATGATTAAAAAGGAGAGGGAGTAGACACTGTACTTCAAAAAATTGTCCTGAAGTTTTAGAACTAAAGAGTAAAATAGAAATTGAAAAAAAAAATTCATTGGTCACCACCTGAAAGAGATTCCAAGATGAAAGCTCCTGAGTCAAGGAGAAAACACTGCAGGCATCTAAGGAAAAAACCAATTTAAATACTGCAGAGCTACAGTAAGGATAACATATTAAAAGACTGGAATATGAGATTTCAAAGAGCAAAAAATCTAGATTTGCAACCAACTATAATTTTCCCAGCATTTGTGAGTAGAATCCTACTTGGGAAAAAACCAAAACTATATTTAGTGAATTAAAGAAGTAAAAATGTTTAGAGAGAGATGGAGCCAAGATGGTGGAGTAAAGGCAGGAACTTGCCCAACCTCTCCCTCAAACTGCTCCAAATTCCTTTTAATGAGGGAAAGGAAAGGGGGAACCCCGTTGGTCAGCTCATAGATAATCTCATGAGGCTCAGTGTCCCCTGTAAATGAATTTACCCTCTGCCCCAGAAACAGAGCCCTCCTTTAACAAAGAGTTAGATAAATAGGATGGGAAAATGAGCAGAAAACCAGAAAATCTTCTGACCATTGAAAGTTAAGGTAATAAGGAAGATCAAAACACAGATGATTACAAAGTCAAAGGTCCTACATCCAAAGTCTCCAAAAAGATAAGAATTGAGCTTAGGACATGGAAGAACTCAATAGGGACTTTGAAAATCAACTAAGAAAGATGGAGGGAAAAAATAGGGAAATAATTGAGGGAAGTGCAAAAGGAAATGCAAAAAGCTGATGAGAAGTAGAATGCCTTAAAAAGCAAAAATGGCCTATTGGGAAAGGAGGTACAAAGCTCAATGAGCAAAATAATTCCTTAAAAATAGAATTGAGAAATATATTTTAAAAAAATAAAAATGGAAAAATAGGGGGGAAAAGTGAAATATCTCATTGGAAAAATAACTGACCTGGAAAATAAATCCAGGCAAGATAATTTAAAAATTATTGGTCTACTTGAAAAGTCATGATCAAAAAAAAAAAAGCCTGGACATCATCTTTCAAGAAATTATCAAAGAAAACAGTCCTGATGTTCTAGAACCAGAGGATAAAATAGAAATTAAAACCTAATCCCAAAAGAAAAACTCCCAGGAATATTATAGCCAAGTTCCCAAACTCCCAGGTCAAGGAGAAAATACAGTTCAAGTATAGTGGAGCCACAGTCAGAATAATACAAGATTTAGCAGTTGTTATATTAAAGGATCAGAGATCTTGGAATATGATATTGTGGAGAGCAATGAAGCTAGGATTGCACCCAAGAATCACCTTCTCAGAAAACGGAATCTAATCCTTCAGAGGAAAAGATGGATATTCAGGGAAATCAAGGCTTTTCAAACATTTGTGATGAAAAGAGCAGAGTGGATTGAAAATTTTGATTTTCAAATACAGGACTTTAGAGAAGCATAAGGAGGTAATTGGAAAAGTGATATGAGAAGGGACTTACTTAATAAGGCTTATCTGTTTATATTCCTACATGGGAGGATAATACTTGTAACCCAATATTCTCATTATTATGGCATTAAAAGGTGTATATATAGGCAGAGGGCAGGGATGTGAGTTGATTATGAAGGGATAATATATATATTTTTTTTAAATTATGAAATTAAGGGATGAGAGAGGAATGTTCTGGGAGAAAGTGGAATGGTGCAATTTTATCTGCCATCAAAAAGGAGGCAAGAAAAAGTTTTTGCAGTGGAGAAGAAGAGAGGGAGGAGAGGGGGAGTAAGTTAACCATACTTTCATCAGAATTAGGAAATAGCATACACACTCAACAGAAGTATAGATTTCTATACTTACCTATCTTACCCTGAAGGAAAAGAATAAATGGGGGTGAGGAAATACAATTAGCAATAGTAAATGTAAAAAAAAAATTCCACGAAAGTTTCTTTCTTTTTTTTTTTTTTTTTGCTTAGCAAATTTTTTTTATTATAGCTTTTTATTGACAAAACATATGCATGAGTAATTTTTCAACACTGACCCTTGCAAACACTTCTGTTTCAACTTTTCCCGTCCTTCCCTCCACCTCCTCCCCCAGAAGGCAGGCAGTCCTATACATGTTAAAGTATATGTTAAATACAATATATGTATACATATTTATATCTTGTTGCACAAGAAAAATCAGATTTAGAAAGAAGTTAAAAATACCCTGAGAAGAAAAACAAAAATGCAAGCAAATAACAACAGAAAGAGTGCAAATTCTATATTGTGGTCCACACTCATTTCCCAGTGTTGTTACACTGGTAGCTGTCACTGATCAATTAGAATTGATTTAGATCCTCTCATTGCCAAAGATAGCCACTTTGATCAGAATTGATCCTCATATAGTATAGTTGTTGAAGTGTATAATGATGTCCTGGTTCTGCTTATTTCAATTAGCATCAGTTCATATAAGTCTCTCTAAGCCTCTCTATTCATCTTGCTGGTCATTCCTTTTTTTTTTTTTTTTTTTTTTTTTTTTTAAATTTTATAATTATAATTTTTTTTACATTACATATGCATGGGTAATTTTTTTTTAACAACATTATATTCACTTTTCCAAATTTTCCCCTCCCTCCCTCTACTCCCTCCCCTAGATGACAGGCAATCCCATACATATTAAATGTGTTACAGAATCCTAGATACAATACATGTGTGTAAAACCAAATTTCTTGTTGCATGGTAAGAATTGGATTCCAAAGGTATAAGTAACCTGGGTAGAAAGACAATAGTGCAAACATTTTACACTAATTTCCCAGTGTTCCTTCTCTGGGTGTAGCTGTTTCTGTCCATCATTGATCAACTGGAAGTGAATTGGATCTTCTTTATGTTGAAGATTTCCACTTCCATCAGAATACATACTCATACAGAATTGTTGTTGAGGTGTACAGTGATCTTCTGGTTCTGCTCATTTCACTCAGCATCAGTTGATTTAAGTCTCTCCAGGCCTCTCTGTATTCATCCTGCTGGTCATTTCTTATAGAACAATAATATTCCGTAACCTTCATATACCATAATTTACCCAACCATTCTCCAATGGATGGACATCCATTCATCTTCCAGTTTCTAGCCACTACAAAAAAACTGCCACAAACATTTTGGCACATACAGGTCCCTTTCTGCTCTTTAGTATTTCCTTGGGATATAAGCCCAGTAGTAAGTAGCACTGCTGGGTCAAAGGGTATGCACAGTTTGATAACTTTTTGGGCATAGTTCCAGATTGCTCTCCAGAATGGCTGGATTCTTTCACAACTCCACCAACAATGTATCAGTGTCCCAGTTTTCCCACAGCCCCTCCAACATTCATCATTATTTTTTCCTGTCATCTTAGCCAATCTGACAGGTGTGTAGTGGTATCTCAGAGTTGTCTTAATTTGCATTTCTCTGATCAGTAGTGATTTGGAACACTCTTTCATATGAGTGGAAATAGTTTCAATTTCATCATCTGAAAATTGTCTGTTCATATCCTTTGACCATTTATCAATTGGAGAATGGTTTGATTTCTTATAAATTAGGATCAATTCTCTATCTATTTTGGAAATGAGACCTTTATCAGAACCTTTAACTGTAAAAATAGTTTCCCAATTTGTTACTTCCCTTCTAATCTTGTTTACATTAGTTTTGTTTGTACAAAAGCTTTTTAATTTGATGTAATCAAAATCTTCTATTTTGTGATCAATAATGATCTCTAGTTCTCCTTTGGTCATAAATTCCTTCCTCCTCCACAGGTCTGAGAGGTAGACTATCCTCTGTTTCTCTAATTTATTTATGATCTCATTCTTTATGCCTAAGTCATGGACCCATTTTGATCTTATCTTAGTATATGGTATTAAGTTGGGTCCATATCTAATTTCTGCCATACTAATTTCCAGTTTTCCCAACAGTTTTTTTCAAATAATGAATTTTTATCCCTAATGTTGGTATCTTTGGGTTTGTCAAACATTAGATTGCTATAGTTGTACCCTATTGTGTCCTGTGTACCTAATCTGTTCCACTGATCGATTAGTCTATTTCTTAGCCAATACCAAATGGTTTTGGTGACTGCTGCTTTATAATGTAGCTTTAGATCAGGTACCTTCAACTGACTTTTTTTTCATTAATTCCCTTGAAATTCTCGACCTTTTATTCTTCCATATGAATTTTGTTGTTATTTTTTCTAGGTCATTGAAATAGTTTCTTGGGAGTCTGATTGGTATAGCACTAAATAAATAGATTAGTTTAGGGAGAATTGTCATCTTTATTATATTTGCTCGGCCTATCCAAGAGTACTGAATGTCTTTCCAATTATTTAAATCTGACTTTATTTTTGTGGCAAGTGTTTTGTAATTTTACTCATATAATTCCTGACTTTCCTTTGATAGATGGATCCCCAAATATTTTATATTCTCAACAGTTGTTTTGAATGGAATTTCTTTTTGTATCTCTTGGTTGTTGATGATGTATAAAAATGCTGAGGATTTATGTGGATTTATTTTGTATCCAGCAACTTTGCTAAAGCTGTGAATTATTTCTAATAACTTTTTTCTAGAATCTCTGGGGTTCTCTAAGTGTACCATCATATCATCTGCAAAGACCACAAAAGTTTCTGGTGGAATATTGCTGAGCAGGATGCTCTTAAGAGAAAAAAAAAAAAAAAAAAAACACCTGGAAAGTCCTCCATGAACAAAGTGAAATATACTGTACACAAAGTAATAGCAATGTTCTAGAATGACCAGCTGTAAATGACTTTGTCATTCTCAGTAGTTCAATCATCCACAACTACTCTGAAGGACTTATGATGAAAAATCCTATCCAAACCCAGAGAAGGAACTGATAGAGTCTGAATATAGATGGAAGCATTCTCTATTTTTCTCTCTATCTTTATTTTTAACTTAATTTTTCTTTCTTTCTCCCCCCCCCCCCCCCGAGGCTGGGGTTAAGTGACTTGCCCAGGGTCACACAGCTAGGAAGTGTTAAGTGTCTGAGACCAGATTTGAACTCAAGTCCTCCTGAATTCAGGGCTGGTGCTCTATCCACTGTGCCACCTAGCTGCTGCCCCCCCCTTTTTTTTAAACTTAATTTTTCTTGAGGGTTTTTAATTTTCATTAGGGTGGGAGATCTATGTTTTCTTTGACAACTTGACTTTTATGGAAATGTTTTACATAACTTCACATGTGATTTCTTAATTGTGGGTGGGGATAAGGGAAAAAAACCTAGAGCTCAAAAATCTTAAAAAACAAATGTAAAAAAAATTTTTTTTGAAAATAATTGGGGGAAAATATTAAATAAATTAATCAAAGTTCTTAATAGAATGAATTAAAGGAGTGTTGATTATTTTTGAGGTAAAGACCAGAACTGAATGGAAAATTTGACTTACAAGAATCAGAAGAAACATAGAAAGGTAAACATGAAAAAACAAATTATAAGGGACTTAATGAAGTCAAACTGTTTACTTCATATATGGGGAAAATTATAACTCTTAGGAATGTTATCATTCCTAAGGTAGTTTGAAAGATTATAAATAGATAGAATTGAATTGAATATAATGGGATGATCTTAAAGAGTAAAACTGGGTAAAATTGAAGCAATAATCTCATATAAATAAGGCATGAATGGAAAAATTACTACTATGGAGGGAGAAGTAGAAAAAGTGGTGGTAGAACCTTGTTCTCATCAGAACTAGATTAAAGAGGTAATAACATATATCCAGAAGGGTATAAAAGCCATTTTAACATACAGAGAAATGGGAGGGCAAAGGGAGAGATTAAAGGAGGGATTGTTGGAAGGGATTTAGATTTGGGAAGTCACAGATAAGGTAAAAGAGAGAAAAAAGCATAAAGGATGAGGAAAAATAAGATGGAGGGAAATACAAAACTAGTAATTCTAATTTTGAATATGAATAGGATGAACACACCCATAAAATTGAAACAGATAGGAGAATGAATCAAAAACCAGAACCTGATAATACAATGTTGACAAGAAACATGTTTAAAAATGTAAGATATATAGTAAAAATAAAGAGCTAGTAGAATTTTTGTTTTTCCTGATGCAAAAAAAGGACTACCAATTCTGATCTCAGACAAAGTTAAAGTTAAAATAGATTTAATTAAAGAGAAGAACAGAGAAATTACATCATGATAAAAGGTACCATAGATGATGAAGTAATATGCATCAAATATTATAGTATTTTTAAAAGAAAAGCTAAATGTGTTACAGGTGAAAATAGATAGCAAAACTATAATACTGGGGAACTTCAATCTTCCCCTCTCAGAACTAGATAGATCTAATCAAAAAAAAAAAAAAAAAAAAAAGAAGTTAGGGTATGAATAGAATCTTAGCTTTGCTAGATATGCTAAATATTTGGAGAGAACTGAATGGGAATAGAAAGAAATTGCCTGTTCCTCACCAGTAGGTGGTGAATTTATAAAAATTGACCACCTATTAGAGGAAAAAAAAAAAACTTTATAATTAAGTGATGAGGGGAAGCAAAAATGTTAAATGCATAATTTTAAAACTAAAATTCAATAGAAATCATATTTAATAAGAAGCTATGGAAATACAGATTAAAAATCAATTGAAGATTAAATAACCTAATTTTAAAGAATGTGTGGATTAAGAAACCAGTTTTAGGAACAATAAATAATTATATTGAAGAGAATAATAGTAATGAGACAATATACAAGAACTATGGGATGCAGCAAAAATAGTAATGGGAGGAAAATGTGTATCTTTAAATGATTCCACCAATAAAATAGAGAAAGAACAGACCAATGAATTGGGTACACAATTTAAAAAGCTAGAAAAAGAATAAATTCAAAATACTCAAACACGGAATTGGAAATCCTACAAATTAAAAGTGAGATTAATCATATAGAATGTAAAAAAGGCATTGTATTAGTAAATAAAACTAGAAATTGGCTGTATGAAATAAATGATAAAATAAACCAACGATTGGTTAATATGATTTTAAAAAAGAAGACCAAATCACCAGTTATCAACACTAAAAAGGGTGAATATACTACTAATGAAAATAAAATCAAAAGAATTGTTAGAAGTGATTTTGGCCAAATATGTGCCAATAAATTTAATAATTTAAGTGAAATGGAAGAACACATACACACACAATAAACTGCCTAGATTAATAATCTAGAGAAAATAGAATATCTAAATAAACCTATTTTAGAAAAAGAAATTGAATAGGCCTTAAGAAAAAAAAACCATCAGTATACAATGGATTTGTAAATGAATTCTACTAAGCATTTAAAGATCAACTAATTCCAATATTAACTTAATTTTTCTTTCTTTCTTTTTCTTTTTTTTTCCCCCTGAGGCTGGGGTTAAGTGACTTGCCCAGGGTCACACAGCTAGGAAGTGTTAAGTGTCTGAGACCAGATTTGAACTCAAGTCCTCCTGAATTCAGGGCCAATATTACATAAGTTATTTAGATTAATAGGTGTAAGAAACAATCATTTTAGCAACAATTTTATGGAGCTGCTGGTGAATCAGGAAGGATCTTTATTAAGGCCCTAGCAAAATTGAGTGTTCAAAAAAAGTGAGGGCACCCTGCTAAGACAAACAGCTTTTATTTCCTATTCCTATTTGCATTTCCCTTCTCTTTTCTCTCATTGGTTGGGTACATGGAGGACCAAACCACACACATCCCTCTTCCCTCACATTTCAGTGCCCCCTTTTTATTTTAACCCATTTTATTCACAGGTGTTAAATGGATAAGTCCACTTTACCAAGGGGTTTGATTAGACTGCCTGGAGAGGGGGGGGGTTAAGGCAATCTATACTCTTGAATTGTGCCTTGAGAACCTGGGGGTGAGGTGGGGAAGCAGTTTCCCTTTCCAAGCTCTATCAGTCACATCTATGCCCCGGAATTGCCTAGAGGGAGATTTCCCCCCTCCCCCCCTCAGTTCCTTAGTTATACAGAGAGATAGTTACTTAAGGCTTCAAGGTCTTTGCCCTGGAAATGGAGTTTTATATGCCTAATGGTAAACCTAAATGTGAAGCAACATTTCCAAACATATTTCTTTCAATAGGCAAAGAAGGACAAATACAGTTCTGGTACCTAAACCCAGAGGAGCAAAAATAGAGAAAGAGAAATATAGCCTAATTTCATTAATGAATGAATACCAAAAAAAAAAAAAAAAAAAAAAAAAAAATAGCACTAACCAAGAAACTAGAACTATACATCACGAAGGTTATACACATGATGACAAAATGGGAATTTATACCAAGAATGAAGACGTGATTTAACATAAGGAAAACAATTAACATAAATTGATTGTATTAATAGAAAAAATAATAAAATTCATTATTATATTATTAGATGCAGGAAAAAAAAAACAAAACTATTTTATTCATTCCATTTAAAAACATTTAGAATCACAGGTATAAACTGATTTTCCCTTAAAATGATAAGTATCTACCTAAAACCATCATGAGGATAATAAGCTAAAAGCCTTCCCAATAAGATCAGGAGTGAAAACAAAGACACCCAGAATCACCAGTATTATTCAAAATTATATAAAAATGCTATCAATAGTAATAAGAATAGAAAAATAAATGGAAGCAATCACAATGGGCTATGAGATAATAAAAGTATCTCTTTTTTGCAGATGATATGATGGTATACTTGGAAAATCCTAGAAATTAAAAAAAAAATCTAATTGAAACAGCAATTTTGACAAAGTAGTGAAATATAAAATAAAGCCACATCAACTATCAGCATTTTTACATAACATCAATAAAATCGAACAAGGCGAGATAATAAAAGAGATCTAAAATAACCATAGCATAAAATACCTGGGAGTATAACTGCCAAGATTAACCATAATCAAGGAACTATCTGAACATGATTACAAAACACTTTTTATACAAATACAGTCAGATTTCAATAATTGGAGAAACATTAATTCTTAAATATTAATTAATATAGGCAGAACCTATATAATAAAAATGGCAACTCTACTTAAACAATTCTACTTATTCAATGCTGTTCCAGTTAAATGACCAAAAACATATTTTATTGTGCTAGGAAAAAATAAAATAAAAAGTATCTGGAAGAACAAAAGATAAAGAATTTCAAAGAAATTATTGAAAAAAAAATCTAAAGAAAGGAGGTTTAGCAGTACCAGATCTTAAACTATAAGGCAATAATTGCCTTATAATAAATAAACTTATAAGTCAATAATTATCAAAACTATCCAATAAAAAAGTAGATCAGTGGAACAGAAGACATACAGTCCACAGTAGTAAATGATTATACTAACCTTGTGTTTGACAAATATAAATATTTACACTTTGGGGATAAGAATTCATGGTTTGGTTAAAATTTGGTGGGGGAAGAACTATGCCCAAAGGGCTACAAGACTGTGCATATCCTTTATTTATTCTAGCTGTGTCACTGCTGGGTTTGTATCCCAAAGAAATCATAAAAGAAGGAAAAAGACCCATATGAGCAAAAAATGTTTATAGCAGCCCTTTTTGTAGTGAGAAGGAACTGGAAATTGAATGGTTGCCCCTCAGGTGGAGAATTTATAGCGCAGCAGCAATTTGTTCATATGCCATCAAAGGGTAATTAATCTGTGCTAAAGTATCTGCATATTGACCTTTACATTCTAATTAGTCAAAAGTGATTTGTATATTGACTCCAGTTTGCCTATTTCATTGGGCTTGTATTCTGCATAATTCACTATAATCCAAAAGCCACAAGTTTTGTCCAGGTTCTAAAAATGTCCTTGCTATGGATTTCCAATCACTGGAGGTTAAGATTTCATAAGGCAAATTCTCTAATATCATCTTAACATAAGACGATGTAGCCCCATAAAGAGTATAACCCTTTTTCAAATCCTTCATTTTATCCAGATCAAAAAGAGTGTATCTTCTCCTGGCTTGACCTGAAGAATCAAATTCTTCAATCACAAGATATGCATTTATTAAATCAGATATCTCCTGCCCTTCTCTTTTAGCCTTAACCAGTGCCTTATGTAAACTTGTCATAGGCTGCTTCATAGGTGGTGCTGATTGTGTTACTGCCTCTCCCCCTCCTCCTTCTTCTTCTACCCATTAAAGGTTAATTGAGGGGGGTACAGAATGCCCTAATGGCTCCTGCTGCTCCACAGCAGCTGGCTCCTAAGCACCACATTCCTTAATTTCATCAGAATTGTACTTAACTCTATTCTTGTCTAACTATCATGCTTTTCACCTAGTTTGTCTGGAGAATTTAGGAAAATAAAATACTATTGAGAAAAAAATTGTTGGGGAAACATCTGACAAAAATGGGAATAAACCAGTATCTTTTGCCATTTTTACTTGGTTGGTTGGGTTTTTTTTAATGACATTTCACACCTATCAGATTGGCTAAAATGATAGAATAAAATGTCGGAGGTAATGTGGGACAATCGGCAGTGATACATTGTTGACAGAAATGGGAACTAAGTGGGGCAGCCAGATGTCAGGAGGATCTGAGTTCAAATGTGATCTCAGACACTTAACACTTCCTAGCTGCTTGACCCTGGGCAAGTCACTTAACCCAATGACCTTGGGGAAGAAACAAAGAAAAAGAAATGAGAACTAATCCTATCACTTTGGAGAGCAATCTGGAGTGATGCCCAAAGAATTATGGAGTTGTATATGTGCTTTCACTGTTAGGTCTGTTTCTCAAGGTAATGAGGAAAAAGAGGACCCGTATATTGTAAAACATGTACAGCAGCACTCTTGTGATGGCAAAGAACTAGAAATTGAGGGGATGCTCCTCAGGGCTAAGCAAGTCATGATGTATGACTGAGGGGATATTCCTGCGATATAAGGAAAAATTTAGAAAAACAGGGAGATACTTGCGGGAAATAATGAAGCAAGTAGAATCAAGACCACATTGTACACCTTAACAACAGTATCGTTCAAAGAATAATTGCGAACAACTAAACTATCCCGAGGAGTCTAAACACTATTTCGCCAGAGAAAAAAGTGATAAACAGAAGTATTCGCAATATGGCTTTATGTACACACACACAAAACACGCATATATAATGGTCACCTTCTCTAGTGTGAAGCGGGTGGGAGGGAGTGAGTTTTGTGACATTTAAAAAGTTTGAGGGGCATCATTTCTGAGTAATCGAATATTTTTTTAACAATGCTAGCGAGTTATTATTATATTAATATTACTAATATTATATTAATGAAAGGGTGAGTGAGACTATCAAAGGAGAAAAACCCCGCATGCAACCACGCAGATCTTACACACTATCTGGGAAGCACTGGCGTTCCTGAAGACAGTAATGGGCTCTGGTTAACAAATAAGAGCGATTGAATATCTCAAATGAGAAATAAGACTATTCTAACGAAGGGCCAGGGGACTTGATTATGATCACGCCATTTGCTTTCAAATGACCCGGGCAATCTTGGCTGACTTAGTCAGAAAGTTTACTTCCAGCCCTGAACCATCGGGCACAGTGGGCTCACAATGGGCTGCCACACCACGGGGTTGCGGCCAGAAGGAGACTGTTAAGAAAATTAAGCCAATTTTAATCATGGGGCCAGGTCCTAAGGAGACTGAACAACTTACAGGCTTCCCAGAAAGGGCTGCCCTACTTCAATAACTGATCATTAGTGAGAGAGAATTGACATGAGTGAGAACGAGAGCGAATAGTATTTTTCTCAGTTTGGAACTTGAAATGTAACCCAAAAATAAAGTTTGTAAAAGAAAAAATAATTTCAATAAGTGAAGTTTAACACCCATAGTTTATCCAGAATTGAGACAGAAATGTAGGATTAATTCTAATAGAATGTCAGCAAAACTGCAAGCCCGTATCTTTTAAAATAAACATACACGTTAATGTATCGTAAAACAAACACACACACTAATGTATACTATGTATCGCAAGACACACACACTAATGTATACTATGTATCGCAAGACAAACACACACACTAATGTATACTATGTATCGCAAGACAAACACACACACTAATGTATACTATGTATCGCAAGACAAACACACACTAATGTATACTATGTATCGCAAGACAAACACACACACTAATGTATACTATGTATCGCAAGACAAACACACACACTAATGTATACTATGTATCGCAAGACAAACACACACTAATGTATACTATGTATCGTAAGACAAACACACACACTAATGTATACTATGTATCATAAGACAAACACACACTAATGTATACTATGTATCGTAAGACAAACACACACTAATGTATACTATGTATCGTAAGACAAACACACACTAATGTATACTATGTATCGTAAGACAAACACACACACTAATGTATACTATGTATCATAAGACAAACACACACTAATGTATACTATGTATCGTAAGACAAACACACACACTAATGTATACTATGTATCGCAAGACAAACACACACACACTAATGTATACTATGTATCGCAAGACAAACACACACACTAATGTATACTATGTATCGCAAGACAAACACACACACTAATGCATACTATGTATCGCAAGACAAACACACACACTAATGCATACTATGTATCGCAAGACAAACACACACACTAATGCATACTATGTATCGCAAGACAAACACACACACTAATGCATACTATGTATCGCAAGACAAACACACACACTAATGCATACTATGTATCGCAAGACAAACACACACACTAATGCATACTATGTATCGCAAGACAAACACACACACTAATGCATACTATGTATCGCAAGACAAACACACACACTAATGCATACTATGTATCGCAAGACAAACACACACACTAATGCATACTATGTATCGCAAGACAAACACACACACTAATGTATACTATGTATCGCAAGACAAACACACACTAATGTATACTATGTATCGCAAGACAAACACACACACTAATGTATACTATATCGTAAGACAAACACACACACTAATGTATACTATGTATCGCAAGACAAACACACACACTAATGTATACTATGTATCGTAAGACAAACACACACACTAATGTATACTATGTATCGCAAGACAAACACACACACACTAATGTATACTATGTATCGCAAGACAAACACACACACACTAATGTATACTATGTATCGCAAGACAAACACACACACTAATGTATACTATGTATCGCAAGACAAACACACACACTAATGTATACTATGTATCGCAAGACAAACACACACACTAATGTATACTATGTATCGCAAGACAAACACACACACTAATGTATACTATGTATCGTAAGACAAACACACACACACTAATGTATACTATGTATCGCAAGACAAACACACACACACTAATGTATACTATGTATCGCAAGACAAACACACACACTAATGTATACTATGTATCGCAAGACAAACACACACTAATGTATACTATGTATCGCAAGACAAACACACACACTAATGTATACTATGTATCGCAAGACAAACACACACACTAATGTATACTATGTATCGTAAGACAAACACACACACTAATGTATACTATGTATCGTAAGACAAACACACACACACTAATGTATACTATGTATCGCAAGACAAACACACACACTAATGTATACTATGTATCGCAAGACAAACACACACTAATGTATACTATGTATCGCAAGACAAACACACACACTAATGTATACTATGTATCGCAAGACAAACACACACACTAATGTATACTATGTATCGTAAGACAAACACACACACTAATGTATACTATGTATCGTAAGACAAACACACACACTAATGTATACTATGTATCGCAAGACAAACACACACACTAATGTATACTATGTATCGTAAGACAAACACACACACTAATGTATACTATGTATCGTAAGACAAACACACACACACTAATGTATACTATGTATCGCAAGACAAACACACACACACTAATGTATACTATGTATCGCAAGACAAACACACACACTAATGTATACTATGTATCGCAAGACAAACACACACACTAATGTATACTATGTATCGCAAGACAAACACACACACTAATGTATACTATGTATCGCAAGACAAACACACACACACTAATGTATACTATGTATCGCAAGACAAACACACACACTAATGTATACTATGTATCGTAAGACAAACACACACACACTAATGTATACTATGTATCGCAAGACAAACACACACACACTAATGTATACTATGTATCGCAAGACAAACACACACACTAATGTATACTATGTATCGCAAGACAAACACACACACTAATGTATACTATGTATCGCAAGACAAACACACACACTAATGTATACTATGTATCGCAAGACAAACACACACACTAATGTATACTATATCGTAAGACAAACACACACTAATGTATACTATGTATCGCAAGACAAACACACACACACACACATACATTCATGTATCATCGATGACCCGTGGCGCGCTCCCGCCCCGGCTCTCTGACTCTTCTCGGCCTCGGTCCTCAGCTTCTGCTCTCCCCGCTTACTCTGAGGTCGGACTGAAAGCCATCTTTCCCCCAGGGCTTCCGCTGATTCCTCGCCTCTGGCGCTTCCCGCAGCTCATTCTTCCCCATTTATCCTGCCTCCTGCGCGCGTCTGGGGAGCGTGCTTCTCTGCAAGCGCGCTGGTGTGTCCCGGGTTAAGTTACCGGCTCCTCGAGGCCCGGAGCTCCCCTTTGTCCCCTCCCCCCTCCCCCTGCCCCTCCCTCCTTGATTGGGGCAGGTATCTGTGGGACTTATCCGCTGAGCCTGTGTCGCTAGGTGGCGCCGGAGTGCAGCTTGGAGTCAGGAAGGCGCATCTTCCCAAGTTCAAATCTGACCTCTGTGTCACTGGGCAAGTCATTTCACCTGTTTGCCTCAGTTTCCTCATTTGTAAAATGGGCTGGACAAGGAAATGGCAAACCACTCCAGTAACATTTCCAAAAAAAGCTAAGAAGAGCAGCCCAGAATCTGCTGGGTCGTGTCACAATGTGTCAGTCAATCAGAGAGCAGCCCAGAGTCGGCTCCGGCCGCCTCTGCCCTTCCCCAGGTTCTTCTCGCGAGACAGACAAAGCCTGGTCTGGGCGCGGACTCTGCTGCCCTCTGCTGGACCTTCCTAGCACTGCACCCCCAGCACGCCGCCGAGCTCGGCGGAGGAAAGTAGCCTTTGGCAAAGTCGTGGCAATCCGAGGCCCCAGCCGTGTCGGGACCTCGTGACCTCTGACTCCAGGACAGCGAGGAGGTCACGGACCCCCGGAGGAGTCACCGACATCCTCTCAGCCTCAGTTTCCTGGGCTGTGCAATGGAACCATAGCTTGCCTTGCAGAGACGTGGGAGGGTCTAAACAAACGCTTATTCCCTCATTCCTCCCCATCGATCAGACTCTGTGGTACCACAAGACCTCCCCCCCGCCCCCCGCCAGCTTTCTCCCGGGCCCTCCATGGGGCAGGAGCCCGAGCATCCCGGCGTGTCTCCTTGTTCCTTCTGCCCCTTGCTGAGGAATGGGCTCGCGGGCCGGGGCCCCTTCTCCTTCCTGCTGGGCCGTGGGTCTGCAGTCTCTGTGCGTCCGGACCAGCGAGGGTGAGGCCGTGCCCGGGCAGTGGCCCTCCGGCCCTCGGCGGCGCCTGGCGCTCCTCCCCTTTCAGCTCCTTTTCTAGGCTGCCCGAGGCCAGGGGCTGTCCCCCACTCCCGAATTCCGCTAAAGCCAGTGTGCTCCCTGCCCCTCCCTTGCCCTCACCCGTGCCCGGCTCCTTCGGTCACTGGTGCTTGCTGCTTCTCGGGCTGCCTCTCTTCGGCATCCCCTCTCCCCTCGTTTCTTCCCAGTGACTCCCACTCTCTTCCCCTTCCGCCACCTCTCCACCTCTCCTCCTTTCCTCTTTCCAGGTCATTGTTTCTCTCCTTTATCTGCCTGTCAGTTGTCCTTCCCTCTTCGCTCTCTCTCTTCTCAGTTCATCTCTCATTCCCTTTCTTCTGTATCTCTGCCTCGCACCCTGTCCCCTCATCTCTGTCTTTCTCCTTCTCCTTCCCTCTCTCTCTCTTCTCAGTTCTTCTCTCATTCCCTTTCCTCTGTATCTCTCCCTCCCTCTCTGTCTTTCTCCTTCTCCTTCGCTCTCTCTCTCTCTCTTAGTTCTTCTCTCATTCTCTTTCTTCTGTATCTCTCCCTCCCACCCTGTCCCCTCATCTCTCTTTCTCCTTTGCTCTCTCTCTCATCAGTTCTTTTATTCTTTCCTCTGTATCTCTGCCTCCCACCCTGTCCCCTCATCTCTGTCTTTCTCCTTCTCCTTCCTTCTCTCTCTGGCTTAGTTCTTCTCTCATTCTCTTTCCTCTGTATCTCTCCCTCCCACCCGGTCCCCTTATCTCTGTCTTTCTCCTTCGCTCTCTCTCTCTTAGTTCTTCTCTCTTTCTCTTCCCTCTGTATCTCTCCCTCCCTCTTTGTCTTTCTTTCCCCTTCTCCTTCGCTCTGTCTTAGTTCTTCTCTCATTCCCTTTCTTCTGTTTATCTCTGCCACGCACCCTGTCCCCTCATCTCTGTCCTTCTCCTTCTCCTTCCCTCTCTCTCTCTTCTCAGTTCTTCTGTCATTCCCTTTCCTCTGTATCTCTCCCTCCCACCCTATCTCTTCATCTCTCTGTCTTTCTTTCTCCTTTGCTCTCTCTCTTATCAGTTCTTTTATTCTTTCCTCTATCTCTCCCTCCCTCTCTGTTTTTCTCCTCCTCCTTCGCTCTCTCTCTTAGTTCTTCTCTCATTCTCTTTCCTCTGTATCTCTGCCTCGCACCCTGTCCCTTCATCTCTGTCTTTCTCCTCCTTCGCTCTCTCTCTTTTAGTTCTTCTCTCATTCTCTTTCTTCTGTATCTCTGCCTCGCACCCTGTTCCCTCATCTCTCTGTCTTTCTTTCTCCTTTGCTCTCTCTCTTATCAGTTCTTTTATTCTTTCCTCTGTATCTCTCCCTCCCTCTCTGTTTTTCTCCTCCTCCTTCGCTCTCTCTCTTAGTTCTTCTCTCATTCTCTTTCCTCTGTATCTCTGCCTCGCACCCTGTCCCTTCATCTCTGTCTTTCTCCTCCTTTGCTCTCTCTCTTTTAGTTCTTCTCTCATTCTCTTTCTTCTGTATCTCTGCCTCGCACCCTGTCCCCTCATCTCTGTCTTTCTCCTTCTCCATCGCTCTCTCTCTCTTCGCAGTTCATCTCTCATTCTTCCCTCTGTATCTCTCCCTCCCTCTTTGTCTTTCTTTCCCCTTCTCCTTCGCTCTGTCTTAGTTCTTCTCTCATTCCCTTTCTTCTGTTTATCTCTGCCACACACCCTGTCCCCTCATCTCTGTCCTTCTCCTTCTCCTTCCCTCTCTCTCTTCTCAGTTCTTCTGTCATTCCCTTTCTTCTGTATCTCTCCCTCCGACCCTATCTCCTCATCTCTCTGTCTTTCTTTCTCCTTTGCTCTCTCTCTTATCAGTTCTTTTATTCTTTCCTCTGTATCTCTCCCTCCCTCCCTCTCTTTCTCCTCCTCCTTCGCTCTCTCTCTCTTAGTTCTTCTCATTCTCTTTCTGTATCTCTGCCTTGCAGCCTGTCCCCTCATCTTTGTCTTTCTCCTTCTCCTTCCCTCTCTCTCTCTTCAGTTCTCTCATTCTTTCCTCTGTATCTCTCTCTCCCTCTCTTTCTCCTTCTCCTTCGCTCTCTCTTAGTTCTTCTCTCATTCTCTTTCTTCTGTATCTCTGCCTCGCACCCTGTTCCCTAATCTCTCTTTCTTTCTCCTTTGCTCTCTCTCTCTCTTTTATCAGTTCTTTTATTCTTTCCTCTGTATCTCTCCCTTCCACTCGGTCCCCTCATCTCTGTCTCTCTCCTTCTCTTTCCCTCTCTCTCTCTTCTCAGTTCTCTCATTCTTTCCTCTGTATCTCTGCCTCCCACCCTGTCCCCTCATCTCTGTCTTTCTCTTTCTCCTTTGCTCTCTCTCTTATCAGTTCTTTTATTCTTTCCTCTGTATCTCTCCCTCCCACCCTATCCCCTCATCTCTCTCTTTCTTTCTCCTTTGCTCTCTCTCTTATCAGTTCTTTTATTCTTTCCTCTGTATCTCTCCCTTCCTCTCTTTCTCTTTCTCCTTCGCTCTCTCTCTTAGTTCTTCTCTCATTCTCTTTCTTCTGTATCTCTGCCTCGCACCCTTTCCCATCATCTCTATCTTTCTCCTTCTCCTTCCCTCTCTCTCTCTTCTCAGTTCTTCTGTCATTCCCTTTCTTCTGTATCTCTCCCTCCCTCCCTCTCTTTCTCCTTCTCCTTCGCTCTCTCTCTCTTAGTTCTTCTCATTCTCTTTCTTCTGTATCTCTGCCTTGCAGCCTGTCCCCTCATCTTTGTCTTTCTCCTTCTCCTTCCCTCTCTCTCTTCTCAGTTCTCTCATTCTTTCCTCTGTATCTCTCTCTCCCTCTCTGTCTTTCTCCTTCTCCTTCGCTCTCTCTTAGTTCTTCTCTCATTCTCTTTCTTCTGTATCTCTGCCTCGCACCCTGTTCCCTAATCTCTCTTTCTTTCTCCTTTGCTCTCTCTCTCTCTCTTTTATCAGTTCTTTTATTCTTTCCTCTGTATCTCTCCCTTCCACTCGGTCCCCTCATCTCTGTCTCTCTCCTTCTCTTTCCCTCTCTCTCTCTTCTCAGTTCTCTCATTCTTTCCTCTGTATCTCTGCCTCCCACCCTGTCCCCTCATCTCTGTCTTTCTCTTTCTCCTTTGCTCTCTCTTATCAGTTCTTTTATTCTTTCCTCTGTATCTCTCCCTCCCTCTCTGTCTTTCTCCTTCTCCTTCGCTCTCTCTCTCTTAGTTCTTCTCTCATTCTCTTTCTTCTGTATCTCTGCCTCGCACCCTGTCCCCTCATCTCTGTCTTTCTCCTTCTCCTTCCCTCTCTCTCTCTTCTCAGTTCTTCTGTCATTCCCTTTCTTCTGTATCTCTCCCTCCCACCCTATCCCCTCATCTCTCTCTTTCTTTCTCCTTTGCTCTCTCTCTTATCAGTTCTTTTATTCTTTCCTCTGTATCTCTCCCTTCCACTCGGTCCCCTCATCTCTGTCTCTCTCCTTCTCTTTCCCTCTCTCTCTCTTCTCAGTTCTCTCATTCTTGCCTCTGTATCTCTCCCTCCCACCCTGTCCCCTTATCTCTGTCTTTCTCCTTCGCTCTCTCTCTCTTAGTTCTTCTCTCATTCTCTTTCCTCTGTATCTCTCCCTCCCACCCGGTCCCCTTCTCTGTCTTTCTCCTTGTCCATCGCTCTCTCTCTCTTCATATTTCATCTCTCATTCTTCCCTCTGTATCTCTCCCTCCCTCTTTGTCTTTCTTTCCCCTTCTCCTTCGCTCTGTCTTAATTCTTCTCTCATTCCCTTTCTTCTGTTTATCTCTGCCACGCACCCTGTCCCCTCATCTCTGTCCTTCTCCTTCCCTCTCTCTCTCTTCTCAGTTCTTCTGTCATTCCCTTTCTTCTGTATCTCTCCCTCCCACCCTCTGCCCTCATCTCTCTGTCTTTCTTTCTCCTTTGCTCTCTCTCTTATCAGTTCTTTTATTCTTTCCTCTGTATCTCTCCCTCCCTCTCTTTCTCCTCCTCCTTCACTCTCTCTCTCTCAGTTCTTCTCTCTTTCTTCTGTATCTCTGCCTCCCACCCTATCTCCTCATCTCTCTGTCTTTCTTTCTCCTTTGCTCTCTCTCTTATCAGTTCTTTTATTCTTTACTCTGTATCTCTCCCTCCCACCCGGTCCCCTCATCTCTGTCTTTCTCCTTCTCCTTCCCTCTCTCTCTCTCTTCTCAGTTCTCTCATTCTTGCCTCTGTATCTCTTCCTCCCACCCTGTCCCCTCATGTCTGTCTTTCTCCTTCTCCTTCGCTCGCTCCCTCTTTTAGGTCTTCTCTCATTCTCTTTCCTCTGTATCTCTGCCTCGCACCCTGTCCCCTCATCTCTGTCCTTCTCCTTCTCCTTCCCTCTCTCTCTTCTCAGTTCTTCTGTCATTCCCTTTCTTCTGTATCTCTCCCTCCCACCCTATCCCCTCATCTCTCTCTTTCTTTCTCCTTTGCTCTCTCTCTTATCAGTTCTTTTATTCTTTCCTCTGTATCTCTCCCTTCCTCTCTTTCTCTTTCTCCTTCGCTCTCTCTCTTAGTTCTTCTCTCATTCTCTTTCTTCTGTATCTCTGCCTCGCACCCTTTCCCATCATCTCTATCTTTCTCCTTCCCTCTCTCTCTTCTCAGTTCTCTCATTCTTGCCTCTGTATCTCTCCCTCCCACCCTGTCCCCTTATCTCTGTCTTTCTCCTTCGCTCTCTCTCTCTCTTAGTTCTTCTCTCATTCTCTTTCCTCTGTATCTCTGCCTCGCACCCTGTCCCCTTATCTCTGTCTTTCTCCTTCTCCATCGCTCTCTCTCTCTTCGCAGTTCTCTCATTCTTGCCTCTGTATCTCTCCCTCCCTCTTTGTCTTTCTTTCCCCTTCTCCTTCGCTCTGTCTTAGTTCTTCTCTCATTCCCTTTCTTCTGTTTATCTCTGCCACGCACCCTGTCCCCTCATCTCTGTCTTTCTCCTTCCGTCTCTCTCTTCTCAGTTCTTCTCTCATTCTCTTTCTTCTGTATCTCTCCCTCCCACCCTGTCTCCTCATCTATCTTTCTCCTTCTCCATCGCTCTCTCTCTTCGCAGTTTATCTCTCATTCTTTCCTCTCTATCTTTCCCTCCCTCTCTTCTCTCCTCCTTCCCTCTCCTTTTTCTTCCTCCCTTTCTCTTCTCTTCTCCCTTCCTCTTTGTCTCTCCCTTCTTTTCTCTCTCATCTATCTATCTGACCTCTTCTTACCTTTCCAGGCTCCATACACTTCCCCGGCCGACTTTCCCTCCCCCGGACTCCCCACTAGAAAGGATGAGCATCTCCTCTGGTGTCTGCTTAGGCGAAATGTCCTTCCTCGTCCCGTCTGTCCCCCAGCTTCCCTCTTGGCCCCTGCACGAAACCTTCCTGAGCGCCACAATCTTCGCCCTGTCCCTCCCAGACAGCCCCAATATCCCCCCGCTTGCACACAGTGCCTCAGACGGGGAGTTCCCCCAGAGCAGGGATTGATGTCGTTTCCCCTGCACTTAGTAGTGTCGGCACATAGTAGGAGGCTTGTCAGCTGACCACAGATTATACACATTCACATATAAGCATACATAACACAGACACCTATGTATAAATAGACATACACGAATACTGGCAATAACCAAGTGACCAAAGTGTCCTCACAGAAATTCAATCACAAGTTTGAACAAAAAACCTTTGATTTCATTGAATACAAGAACCGATTGTAGAAGTCCCCGTCCCTTGGGCTCCTCATCGTTCATCAGGGCCCACTGACAACTCTCTGAAAGTACAGCTCCGAAGGGTTTGTGACTGGGCCCACAGAACCGGGTCTTCCTGCAGAACTGGCCCTTCCTTTTTCCTGATCTAATTAGCAACGCCTCAACTACTGGGACCCCTTAATTTGAGGGAATCTGGAGCAGGGGCACGTACTGAAAAAATTGGTTTGGGTTCTGAATTCGAACTCTGCCAGAGACCCCAAAGAAAAACCGTTTTCCCTTGAGCCCCTCCTCTCATTCCCCCATAGAGCCACTCAGGCAGGGACCCAATGGCTGGCAGTCGGGCTAATACAGAGAAACTAGCCTCAGAACCAGTTCTGACACTCAGCTGACTTCTGCTGTGAAACCCTGAACGTCCCAGCCTCTTTCAGCCTCAGTATTCTCACCTTTAAATTGGGGGTGATACTTCTTGCTATCGTGGGCAGGAAAGAACTTTGCCTTTGAGGAATGAAATAAAATGGCAGTGTATTTTGGGAGGCAAAAGGCCCCTGTCCTTTCCTGCTCCTCATACTAGCCCTGCCTACGTCACTGGCCCTGAGTTACAGGGCTTGTTTGTAGGAGTGTATAAGGTGGGGGGCTGATTCCTAGGCCACTGAGAGCCATGGCCACTGTAGACCACAAAGGATGCTGGTTATCTCCACCTAGGAAATGGGTGGGAAGGGGGGGGGAAGGAAGGGCTGGGCTTAGATCCAAATAAGACAAGTCCCACAACACTCCCTGAGTGATGAGACCAACCCAGAGAGCCCAAAGCAGGACTCTGCAAATGGCCCAGGATGGCCCCCCCAGAAGATGACGGTAGCGGGAGTTACTCTCAGTAACTTTCAGCATACAGATATCTAGTGTTAGTTACATATAGTCAGTCCAGTTACTGGCCTGAAACTCGAGGGGAGACTCTTGGGGCCACCAGAAGGGAAGGGGGGCTGGAGGGTGAGGGCAGGCTTCCTGCCAGGGCCAGATAGAAGGAAGAGAATGGGGGAGATTGGGACATTCACCTCCCACCTCTGGGACTCATGGACGTGCACGTGTTCCGTGCGTGTGAGTGTGAGCTCCAGATGTGCACGCCAGCAAGGGCTTTGTGGAGTGTGAGTGTGTGTAGGGGGGGCTGCAGGGAGCGGTGCATGGGGGACGGTGTGTGGTGGGGGGGGTAAGGAGTGGAGGGGCTATTAGATGGTCCCAGTTCCCCTCCTGCCTAACCTTCTCCCCTCCTCTTAAAGTACTAGAATGACTGGGCCCTTTCTTTTCCCAGAATTCCCTTCTGATTCCCATTTGTCAGGCAGCCACCACAGAGCCCGGGGCATACCCAGAACAAGCCAAGACTCCCCTGTCTTACGGCGGAGTCCCCTCCTGGACCGCCTGGAAGCCAAGGGCGCCCGGCACCTGCAAATCCGCCGACTAGGAACTGAGCACCACGGGAAGTATAGCTTTTTGAAGTTTATTTCAGAACACAAACATATATTACTTTTTTTTTTTTTAAACATAAATCACTTAACATTTATTTCAATGACTAACAAGCTTTTTATTTCCACCAAAGAAATAGGATTTTGATGAGAGTAGCCCATGACGACAAGCTGTGAAGGCCCTTCTGGAGGGCGTCTTCCATCCCTTCTTCTTGTGAGCGCCTTCCAATCCCTTCTCGTGGGCACCGTTCATCCCTTCTTCTCGTGGGCACCTTCCAATCCCTTCTCGTGGGCGCCTTTCATCCCTTCTTCTCGTGGGCGCCTTTCATCCCTTCTTGTGGGTGCCTTTCATCCCTTCTCGTGGGCGCCTTTCATCCCTTCTTCTCGTGGGCGCCGTTCATCCCTTCTTCTCGTGGGCACCTTCCAATCCCTTCTCGTGGCGTTCATCCCTTCTTCTCGTGGGCGCCGTTCATCCCTTCTTCTCGTGGGCGCCTTTCATCCCTTCTTTCTTCTCGTGGGCGCCTTTCATCCCTTCCCGCATCGCTGTGTTCAGTCTGAGCCCCGGCTCGCCCCCTCCCCCTCCTCCCCACCTCAGACCCTCCTCCCTCTGTGGCTCAGACGCGGAAAGACGAGGACCGAGGCGCGCGGGCCGGGCCGGCTCCGGAGCCGCGCTGCACGGGCGCTCCCGGGAGGCAGCGTCCCGTGCGCGTGCCCTGCTCCACGGAGGCGGGCCGATCGTCCCCGCTCTTCCCGAAGGCCTCCCGCCCGCGATCGAGGAGGTCGCGGCCACGGTGTCCCCGCAGCGATGCCGACGGACCTTGCGGAACCTCCTCTGCGGGCGCGGGCGCGGGCCCCGACGGACGGCGCCCCGCGGCCCGCTGCTCCGCCATCCCAACCCACGCTCGTGGCGATTTCCTGCTTGGAGGTCGCTCACCGCTCCACGGTGGCGCGACCCGGATGCGGCCCACCTCGCGCCTCGTGTGGGCGCGAGCCCTCGGAAGAGCGCTCCGATCCGCGGGGCGCGGCCAATCGGCTCCGCCCGGAGTCACGCCCCGGGCGCTCCGGACTCGGCCCGACTGGGCGATCGGCTCCGCCCGGAGCCACGCCCCGACGCTCGGTACTCGGCCCCTGTTGTGGAACCCGCAGAATAGCTTCAGTGGCAGTGTGATGGGGGGGGGGGGCGGCCGCTTCACGAACAGTAACAACAACACAACCGACGAGGATACACACGGGACATGCAGCACCGCGGATAAGCACAGGACAAAGTTTCTGAAGGAGGGGCGCGCCCGCCGGCGCCTCTTCCTCCTGGGCAGTCGGCGACACAGAGAACGCTCCGGATGGGGAATTTGGCAATGGTAGACTCTGCGTGCGCGCTGATTCACGTCCCTCAGGGCCTGTCTCTGCTCTAGAGTTGGCTGGACGCAGGCGGAGGACTCACGGCAGCCACGGCGGGGCGGACACGACAGCTAGAGGAGGCGGCGGGGGCGCAAGGAGCGAGGGGGAGTCCAGCAAAGGCGAGCAGTTTGGAGGCGATTGATTCAAGAGACCAGGCAAAGGTGACGGTCCCCGGCAGCACCGGGGGCGGGGCCTCGGCCTTCCTTTCCTGGTCAGCCTAAGACAAGCTGGTGGGCTTGGCCCCCTGGAGAGCGTCTGGGCTGCCGCGGGGCAGTCTCTGAACTCTCCCAAGGGGGGAATGATCATTGATAACAACCGGGAGCCGAGGCTGCCCCCGAGCGGCTCCGGGCTCGGGAACAGCCGCAAGGGGCTCCGGGGAGAGGGCAGGCAAGTCTCGGTCAAGGTCCTCTTCCCGGGTCCTAAAATGCCCCCCTCCCACGAATCCTTTGGTGGTTCACACGGACCGGGTAGAGCGGGAATATTGATAGCAGAACATTCTGGCAAGATGTGGGGTACAGGCATAGAAAGGGGGCCCCCACTATCCTCGCACCGAAGAATTTCCAGTAAGTCGAGTATTTGTTAGAGCACCCACAATTAGGAAAAGTGGCGGCAAAGCACCGGGCGACGGCTGCTGGCTGATGCCGTCCCTTGAGCCCAGAGCCCAGTGCTTTGGGATTCAGGTGAAGGGTGGGGGCCCCCGGCTCGCCTGTGCGGTCTGTCGGAGCGCCGGCACATCTTGCAGGTGGTCACACAAAGGAACGCGCGCGGGACCTCGGCGCGGAGGCCACCCCAGCCCCTGGCTGCGAGACCAGGTGTAATGACAGAGCCAGAGGCCTTGGGTCTGTGCGCTCCCCGACGGGGCGTAAAGGCACGACCGAATGCGCAAGAGCACCTCGGAATGAGCTGTCCCCAGACCACAGGTGCTTCGCGGTCTGGGGCTCCTCCTCCTGCTGCTGCTGCTGCTGCTGCTCGGGGCTGGCCAGATGGAAGCAGGGGTGCGTCCTGGGGCTCCATGGCGGATGGATGGACAGGCGGGGGATGCGCATGACCTGGAGATGAGGCAGAGGGACTCGGGCCAGTGGGGAGTGCTTTCACCTGGGTGAACTGCAGAGATACTCTAGTGGGGGCCCTCCTAGCCAGATTGGAAACTCTAATTGGGGCAGGGGGGAAACGTCGTCGTTGGGAAGTGGGGCTCGAGAACATCGGAGCCAGGCTCGGGAGCTGAGGCGGGAAATTGGGGCGCGGGAAGGAAGCGGCCCAGAAGGGCCGCTCCTCCGCTGGCGCCGGCTCAGCCGATTTGGGACTTGGGCGAAGTGATAAGGGCACTCTACAGGGAGTAGCGTCTCTGGCTCCGACGCTACTCAAACGGATTGGGGTACACTGACCCGGCCGGCACAGTGTCTCCTGGCTCTGGAATTCTTACTAAAGGCTTGGAAGTGGACAATAACTTTGATCTGGGGAGCCAGGGGGGGCCCTGGCGGAGGTTGCAAAGGCCGCTCGGGAAGGGGCGGGGAATGGATGTCGGGGCAGAGCGGGGACGGATTCTCACTCCTCCACTGGCCTGGACGCCCTACCCGATGGGATGACGATGGCCGGTGGGCTGGGACGGGAGGACCTTGGATGTTTGGGGCCGGCGAGCCCGGGGGAGGCGGGCGAGTTCTCCGGAGGAGCACAGCAGCACATGCCAGGTGGGAGCTTCACGCAGTCAGGCAGCCAGCAGCGGAGGGTCATGAAGGTGAAAAGCTCTTGGGGGCCAGCCAGTCCAGCCCTCGGTCTCAAAACCAATCCCTCCCAAGAGCTGCCCCCACCAGGGTTCATCCAGCCTCCGCTTGGTTTCCTCCAGGGATAGGCAGCTCACTCCCTCGCGAGGAAGTGCCCCTCCATCTGCAGAGCGCTCTGCCGGGGAGGAAAGGCTCCCCCCTGCCCGCACCGGCAATCAGCTGTCCTAACATTTTTCACCAGGGAGGTTCAAAAGTGGCCAGCGAGACGCTGGGCCAGAAAGCGTGTGGAGGCTGGCTTCTGGCAGTGGGGGCTCCGTCCGGGGAGGGGCACAGAACGGGGTTCCAGTCCCCACGAGGACCGGAAAGAATAAGGCAGGATCCCGGTGCCCGGGAACCTTGTTAATGGGGAAGGATGCAAAGACAGCTGGGACTGGGGGGGGGGGGGTCAGTGCTGGCAGTAGTATACACGGTCAGAGGACCAGCAGGAAGGGGGTCTCGATGCTGGGCCACACGACCCACAATCTTCTGTACAGAATGGTGGGTTTTCAGGAGCCTCCTGCCCAGAGGCCAGATTGATCTAGGAGCCGTGAAAGGCTAAGCGTATAGGTGGCAGGGGAGTGGCCCCAGCTGGGGGGGTGCGGCGAGGGGGCCGTCCTTTCGCTCGGGGGCCGGGGGGGGGGGTACACTCACTGGGACAATCACGACAAAAAGGGACCAGCACGGTTGTTGCTGGTGCTGATTTCTTGGAGCTGGTAGACGGTACCAATTTTGGCAATATATCACACGGTGTTTAGGCGTACGGTCTCTTCTCGGCTGGTCGCCGCGCGTCAGAGGCAGCTCTGATCGCTGGCGAGTCTCTTCCAGGTGGCAGAACGGGCTTTTGAGTTGCTAAGCTTGTGAATAAGGAGGGACAGAGGCAGAGTGGGCCCGCGCCTCCCTTTGCCCGGGAGGGGGCTGTCCCAAAGGCCATGTGTGAAGCGTAAGTGTCTGCGGAGAATGAGAGATGGCCGTCCTGGAAGCGTGAAACTGAGGTCATAGTGTGGGTCAGCATCTCCGGGGCTCTCGGCGGCGCCGGGGAAAGTCCCCCGCTCCCCTGGGGGCGAGGCCGCGGCCCCTGGACGGTCCTTAAGGCCCTGGGTGTCGCGGGGAGGGCGCCGGTCCGGGACGACAGCGGCCCGACCAGAGTCGGTCGGAGGCCTTCGGGGGGGGGGGGAACGGGGCGCCCCGAGAGTCACACACGAGACGCTTCTCCAGGTTAATGTACAGCCGGCGTGTGGGACGCCGGTCCGGCCGGACGGTCACGGGGGTCGGTCGCCGGGCGGTCAGCCCCACGGCCGGGGGGGCGGTGAGCGAGGTGGTCACGAGACGTCTTGCTGAGGTTGCTGGAACGGGAGGATGCGTTGCGGAAGCCGGACAGTGTCAACGGATGTTGGAGGTGACCAAGAAGGGAATCAAGCACAGCTTCCCGCTCATTTCCCTTCCCAGCATGGACCAGGTGGTGTAGCCCGCCGGGGAGCGGGTGCGGTAGATGGGGGCCGCCTGCAGCTGGTACAAGACGTACGGAGCCGAGGGCGGCGGGTACTGGTTCCAGACGGCGATGGCGTTGGGGTTCTGGGAGTCGTTGCAGAGGTACAGCTCTCCCACCTTCTTCATGATGACCACGGGGGCCCCCACGGGGGAGGCGGGCTGCACGCAGACCCACTTGACGTTCTTGGCCAGGAAGTCCCGGACGGCCATGAGCTCCGGGTCGGACACGGCGTAGGGGCAGCCGGCGGGGGCCACGGCGTAGCCGTAGGGCGCGTGGTAGGGCACGGCCTCCTGGGCCACGGGCACCAGCACCTCCTGCACGTCCATGCCCGCGGGGACCACGCTCGGCGCCATCAGCAGGGCGGCCCGGCAGTTGTGCTGGCAGTACTCGGAGTCGAAGACGATGGTCCGGGAGCTCCACATGATGGAGGGGTTGTGCTGGGTCAGCCAGCGCACGCCCAGGACCACGGGGAAGAAGGGGGACTGGGTCACATCGAAGGAGAGTCTCTCGCGATGCTCCCCGATGTCCACCACCAGCTCCTGGGTCTCCTGGGTCACGGGGCCGGAGGCCAGGGGCCGGCCGTCGATGGCCTCCACCAGCACCGGCCAGTACTTGATCTTCACCGGGATCCCGGTCTGCGCGACGTAGTCTTGGTCGATGAAGTTGCCGGAGGCACCGGAGTCGATCATGGCGCGGACGGTGCAGTAGGAGCCGTCCGGGAGGTGCAGCGTGATCAGCAGTTGCAAGTGAGAAGATGACGCGTCATCTGGGGGGGACCTTTCTGTTTCAGGCCCGGGCGCTGGGGGTCCCTCTACAGCGGGGCCAGGGAGTTTCCCACCCCAGAAGACTTTGGCTTCTTGGACGGACAGTTGTCCACGTAGTGGCCGGCCAGCCCGCAGTACATGCACAGGTTCAGCCTCCGGCGGCGCTCCCTCTCCTCGGGGGTCAGCTGCGGGCGGCTCACCAGCTGGCCGGACTCGGACTCGGCCGGGGGCGACGCGGCGCTCTGCGGCTGGGGCGAGCCGGACGGGGACGCCCCCCGGCGTGAGTTGAGCCGCCCCTCGATGCGCAGGCACTGGTTGATGAGCGCGGGCAGCGAGCGCGCCACCTCCACGCGGGCCAGCTCGTCCTGGATGGGGTCGCTGAGGCCCTCCAGGAACTGGTCGATGAAGGCCGGCTCGTTCCAGTCCAGGTCCTGGGCGCAGAGGCGGAAGGCGCTGGCGTAGTCCAGCACGGAGCCCAGGCCCTGGCGCAGGCGCCGGATCTTGCGGTTGGCGGCCTCCTTGCGCTGGGGGTCCTCGAAGGCCTGCTTGAACTCGTCGATGAAGGCGTCGTAGTTGTTGAGCAGGGGGCTGGACTCCAGCAGGTAGGGGGTGGCCCAGCGGGCGGCGCGCCCCTTGAGCAGGCTGGTGAGGAAGCAGACCCGCACGTGCTCCGTGGGGAAGTCCTCGGGGCGCAGCTCCATGTAGAGGCGGCTCTGGGCCAGGAAGCTGGGCAGCATCTCGGGGGTCCCGTCGAACTTCTCGGGCAGGCCCACGGGGCACTTGCCGCGAGGGGCCGCCAGGCCCATGGCGCCCACCGGGGTGGCCTGCAGCTGCCCCCGCAGGTTGGCGTTCTCCTCGGACAGCTGCAGCAGCTGGGTCTGCAGGGAGCTGTTCTCCTCCGTCTGCTGGAGGAGCTGGGCCCGCAGGGCCTGGACCTCGGCCGTGAGGTCCTCCATCCGGCAGCGGCGCGCCGAGGCGCCCGAGCCGGTGCTGGTCGGCATGCTGGGGGGCGCGGCGGGGCGGCCCTGGCGCGATCGGGGAGGCGTCGTGGAGGGCTCGTCACTCCGGAGGGGCCAGAGCGGGGGGAGGCGGCGGCCCCGGGGGAGGCGGCACCCGGCCGGGGAGCCCCAGGGACAGCCGGGGCCGGCCGGGGGGGACTCCTCCGGCGGCGAGAAGACGCGGTGGCGAAACCGGGGGGGTGCCAGCGGGCCGCGGCGTCAGCGGGAGTTCTCCAGAACCCCCATGCCCCGCCGGCTGGGGCCGGCGCAGAAGATACACTACCGGGGCCGGAGCCCCCAAATCACATCGTCGAGCTGGCCGAGCCGGACGATGCCTCCCTGCCCCCAAATCCGGAGCCCCAACCCCCCACCCCAAGGTGGGGGGTCTGGGTTTAGGAGACTCCCGAGTCCTGCTGTATCCTCAGGTTCTGCGCTGGGAGGTAATGGGGTCTGCTTCCCGAAGGGCAGAGATGCTGGCACCTGCAAAAAAAAGAACACGGGGAGGTTAGGTGGGCTGAGGGCGCCCGAGGAGCCCATCTGGGCCGGGTCTGATCCCCTGCCCACAAGACAAAAAAGGATGTGGAAAAGCAGCTTGGGAAGGACCAGACTCTGAAACTGGGGAAGACGAGGCACTGAGGAGGGACACTGAGGGCCCTGTGGGAGGGAGAGGCACTGAAGGGTCCTTTGGGAGGGGGGATGGGACTGAGGGGATTTGGGGAGGGGGATGAACTGAGGGAGGGCACTAAGGGTCCTTTGGGAGGGGGAGGCACTGAAGGAAATTTGGGAGAGGGCAGGGGACTGAAAGATTTGGGGAGGAGGAGTCACTGAGGGGCTTGTGGGAGGGGGAGGCACTGAGGGCTTGTGGGAGGGGGAGGCACTGAAGGCTTGTGGGAGGGGGAGGCACTAAGCTGGGTAACTGAGGGGGTTTTGGGAGGGAGAGGAACTGAGGGCGAGCACTAAGGGTCCTTTGGGAGGGGGAGGTACTAAGGGGCTTCTGGGAGGGGGAGGCATTGAGGTTCTGTTGGGAGGGGGAGGCACTGAGAGCCCTGTGGGAGGGGGAGATACTGAAGGAAATTTGTGAGGTGGTAGGGGACTGAGGAGCTTTTGGGAGGGGGAGACACTGAGGGAGGGCATTTAGTGCCCTTTGGGAGGGGGAGGAAGTGAGGGGGGCACTGATGCCACTTGGGGAGGGGGAGACACTGAAGGAAATTTGGGAGAGGGCAGGGGACTGAAAGGTTTGGGGAGGGGGAGGCACTGAGGGGCTTGTGGGGGGAGGCACAGAAGGAAATTTGTGAGGTGGTAGGGGACTGAGACCCTTTTGGGAGGGGGAGGTACTAAGGGGCTTCTGGGAGGGGGAGGCATTGAGAGCCCTTTAGGAAGGGGAGGCACTGAGGGGCTTGTGGGAGGGGGAGGAACTAAGGGACTTTTGGGAGGGGGAGGCACTAAGCTGGGTAACTGAGGGGGTTTTGGGAAGGGGAGGCACTGATGGCCCTTTGGGTGGGGGAGGCACTGAGGGGCTTGTGGGAGGGGGAGGCACTGAAGGAAATTTGTGAGGTGGTAGGGGACTGAGGGGTTTTGGGAGGGGGAGGCACTGAGACCCTTTTGGGAGGGGGAGGTACTAAGGGGCTTCTGGGAGGGGGAGGCATTGAGAGCCCTTTGGGAGGGGGAGGAACTGAGAGCCCTTTGGGAGGGGGAGGCACTGAGAGCCCTTTGGGAGGGGGAGGAACTGAGAGCCCTTTGGGAGGGGGAGGCACTGAGGGCCCTTTGGGAGGGGGAGGCACTGAGGGCCCTTTGGGAGGGGGAGGCACTGAGGGCCCTTTGGGAGGGGGAGGCACTGAGGGCCCTTTGGGAGGGGGAGGCACTGAGGGGCTTTTGGCAGGGGGAGGCACTGAGGTTCTGTTGGGAGGGGGAGGCACTGAGAGTCCTTGGGAGGGGGAGGCACTGAGGGCCCTTTGGGTGGGGGAGATACTGAAGGAAATTTGTGAGGTGGTAGGGGACTGAGACCCTTTTGGGAGGGGGAGACACTGAGGGAGGGCATTTAGTGCCCTTTGGGAGGGGGAGGAAGTGAGGGGGGCACTGATGCCACTTGGGGAGGGGGAGATACTGAAGGAAATTTGGGAGAGGGCAGGGGACTGAAAGGTTTGGGGAGGGGGAGGCACTGAGGGGCTTGTGGGAGGGGGAGGCCTAAGCTGGGTAACTGAGGGGGTTTTGGGAAGTGGAGGCACTGATGGCCCTTTGGGTGGGGGACCCACCAAGGGCCCTGTGGGAGGGGGAGGCACTGAAGGAAATTTGTAAGGTGGTAGGGGACTGAGGGGTTTTGGGAGGGGGAGGCACTGAGAGCCCTTTGGGAGGGGGAGGCACTGAGAGCCCTTTGGGAGGGGGAGGTACTAAGGGGCTTGTGGGAGGGGGAGGCACTGAGAGCCCTTTGGGAGGGGGAGGCACTGAAGGAAATTTGTAAGGTGGTAGGGGACTGAGGGGTTTTGGGAGGGGGAGGCACTGAGAGCCCTTTGGGAGGGGGAGGCACTGAGAGCCCTTTGGGAGGGGGAGGTACTAAGGGGCTTGTGGGAGGGGGAGGCACTGAGAGCCCTTTGGGAGGGGGAGGCACTGAAGGAAATTTGGGAGAGGGCAGGGGACTGAAAGGTTTGGGGAGGAGGAGTCACTGAGGGGCTTGTGGGAGGGGGAGGAACTGAGGTTCTGTTGGGAGGGGGAGGCACTGAGGGGCTTGTGGGAGGGGGAGGCACTGAGACCCTTTTGGGAGGGGGAGGCATTGAGAGCCCTTTGGTAGGGGGAGGAACTGAGAACCCTTTGGGAGGGGGAGGCACTGATGGCCCTTTGGGTGGGGGACCCACCAAGGGCCCTGTGGGAGGGGTAGATACTGAAGGAAATTTGTGAGGTGGTAGGGGACTGAGGGGCTTTTGGGAGGGGGAGACACTGAGGGAGGGCATTTAGTGCCCTTTGGGAGGGGGAGGAAGTAAGGGGGGCACTGATGCCACTTGGGGAGGGGGAGACACTGAAGGAAATTTGGGACAGGGCAGGGGACTGAAAGGTTTGGGGAGGGGGAGGCACTGAGGGGCTTGTGGGAGGGGGAGGGATTGAAGGAAATTTGTGAGGTGGAAGGGGACTGAGGGGTTTTGGGAGGGGGAGACATTCAAGAAAATTTGGGAGCGGGAGGTACTGAGGGCCCTTTGGGAGGGAGAGGAACTGAGGGGCTTTTGGCAGGGGGAGGAACTGAGGTTCTGTTGGGAGGGGGAGGCACTGAAGGAAATTTGTGAGGTGGTAGGGGACTGAGGGGTTTTGGGAGGGAGAGGAACTGAGGGAGGGCACTAAGGGTCCTTTGGGAGGGGGAGACATTCAGGAAAATTTGGGAAGGGGAGGCACTGATGGCCCTTTGGGAGGTGGCAAGGCACTGAGTGGTTTGGGAAGGGGAGGAACTGGGGGGGGGCGGATGGAGGGGGAGGCACTGAAGGAAATTTGGGAGAGGGCAGGGGACAGAAAGGTTTGGGGAGGTGGAGTCACTGAGGGGCTTGTGGGAGGGGGAGGCACTGAGGGCTTGTGGGAGGGGGAGGCACTAAGCTGGGTAACTGAGGGGGTTTTGGGAGGGGGCGGCACTTAAAGCCCTTTGGGAAGGGGAGGCACTGATGGCCCTTTGGGTGGGGGACCCACTGAGGGCCCTGTGGGAGGGGGAGGTACTGAAGGAAATTTGTGAGGTGGTAGGGGACTGAGGGGCTTTTGGGAGGGGGAGGCACTGAGGGAGGGCATTTAGTGCACTTTGGGAGGGGGAGGAAGTGAGGGGGGCACTGATGCCACTTGGGGAGGGGGAGACACTGAAGGAAATTTGGGAGAGGGCAGGGGACTGAAAGGTTTGGGGAGGGGGAGGCACTGAGGGGCTTGTGGGAGGGGGAGGCACAGAAGGAAATTTGTGAGGTGGTAGGGGACTGAGGGGTTTTGGGAGGGGGAGGCACTGAGACCCTTTTGGGAAGGGGAGGCACTGAGGGGCTCTTGGGAGGAGGAGGAACTGAGGTCTGTTGGGAGGGGGAGGCACTGAGAGCCCTTTGGGAGGGGGAGGTACTATGGGGCTTCTGGGAGGGGGAGGCATTGAGAGCCCTTTGGGAGGGGGAGGCACTGAGGGGCTTGTGGGAGGGGGAGGAACTAAGCTGGGTAACTGAGGGGGTTTTGGTAGGGAGCGGCACTTAGAGCCCTTTGGGAAGGGGAGGCACTGATGGCCCTTTGGGTGGGGAAGGCACTGAGGGGCTTGTGGGAGGGGGAGGCACTGAAGGAAATTTGTGAGATGGTAGGGGACTGAGGGGCTTTTGGGAGGGGGAGGCACTGAGGGAGGGCATTTAGTGCCCTTTGGGAGGGGGAGGAAGTGAGGGGGGCACTGATGCCACTTGGGGAGGGGGAGACACTGAAGGAAATTTGGGAGAGGGCAGGGGACTGAAAGGTTTGGGGAGGGGGAGGCACTGAGGGGCTTGTGGGAGGGGGAGGCACAGAAGGAAATTTGTGAGGTGGTAGGGGACTGAGGGGTTTTGGGAGGGGGAGGCACTGAGACCCTTTTGGGAAGGGGAGGCACTGAGGGGCTCTTGGGAGGAGGAGGAACTGAGGTCTGTTGGGAGGGGGAGGCACTGAGAGCCCTTTGGGAGGGGGAGGCACTGAGAGCCCTTTGGGAGGGGGAGGTACTATGGGGCTTCTGGGAGGGGGAGGCATTGAGAGCCCTTTGGGAGGGGGAGGCACTGAGAGCCCTTTGGGAGGGGGAGGCACTGAGGGGCTTGTGGGAGGGGGAGGAACTAAGCTGGGTAACTGAGGGGGTTTTGGTAGGGAGCGGCACTTAGAGCCCTTTGGGAAGGGGAGGCACTGATGGCCCTTTGGGTGGGGAAGGCACTGAGGGGCTTGTGGGAGGGGGAGGCACTGAAGGAAATTTGTGAGGTGGTAGGGGACTGAGGGGTTTTGGGAGGGGGAGGCACTGAGACCCTTTTGGGAAGGGGAGGCACTGAGGGGCTCTTGGGAGGAGGAGGAACTGAGGTCTGTTGGGAGGGGGAGGCACTGAGAGCCCTTTGGGAGGGGGAGGCACTGAGAGCCCTTTGGGAGGGGGAGGCACTGAGGGGCTTGTGGGAGGGGGAGGAACTAAGGGACTTTTGGGAGGGGGAGGCACTGAGCTGGGTAACTGAGGGGGTTTTGGTAAGGAGCGGCACTTAGAGCCCTTTGGGTGGGGGAGGCACTGAGGGGCTTGTGGGAGGGGGAGGCACTGAGGGAGGGCATTTAGTGCCCTTTGGGAGGGGGAGGAAGTGAGGGGGACACTGATGCCACTTGGGGAGGGGGAGACACTGAAGGAAATTTGGGAGAGGGCAGGGGACTGAAAGGTTTGGGGAGGGGGAGGCACTGAGGGGCTTGTGGGAGGGGGAGGCACTGAAGGAAATTTGTGAGATGGTAGGGGACTGAGGGGCTTTTGGGAGGGGGAGGCACTGAGGGGCTTTTGGGAGGGGAAGGAACTGAGACCCTTTTGGGAGGGGGAGGCACTGAGAGCCCTTTGGGAGGGGGAGGCACTGAGGGGCTTGTGGGAGGGGGAGGAACTAAGGGACTTTTGGGAGGGGGAGGCACTGAGAGCCCTTTGAGAGGGGGAGGTACTAAGGGGCTTCTGGGAGGGGGAGGCATTGAGAGCCCTTTGGGAGGGGGAGGCACTTAGAGCCCTTTGGGAAGGGGAGGCACTGATGGCCCTTTGGGTGGGGGAGGTACTAAGGGGCTTCTGGGAGGGGGAGGCACTGAGATTCTGCTGGGAGGGGGAGGCACTGAGAGCCCTTTGGGAGGTGGCAGGGCACTAAATGGTTTTGGGAAGGGGAGGCACTGAGGGGTTCTTGGGAGGAGGAGGAACTGAGGTTCTGTTGGGAGGGGGAGACACTGAGAGCCCTTTGGGAGGGGGAGGCACTGAGAGCCTTTTGGGAGGGGGAGGTACTATGGGGCTTCTGGGAGGGGGAGGCACTGAGAGCCCTTTGGGAGGGGGAGGAACTGAAGGAAATTTGTGAGGTGGTAGGGGACTGAGGGGTTTTGGGAGGGAGAGGAACTGAGGGCGGGCACTGAGGGCCCTTTGGGACGGAACGCACTGAGGTGCTTTTCATAGGGGAATGAACTTAGGGCGGGCACTAAGGGGCTTCTGCGAGGGGGAGACACTGAGGGAGGCCACTGAGGGCCCTTTGGGAGGGGGATGCACTGAAGGCCCTTTGGGAAAGGGAGGCACTGAGGGCCCTTTGGGTGGGGGACCCACCGAGGGCCCTGTGGGAGGGGGAGGCACTGAAGGAAATTTGTGAGGTGGTAGGGGACTGAGGGGCTTTTGGGAGGGGGAGGTACTGAGGGGCTTGTGGGAAGGGGATAAACTAAGGGACTTTTGGGAGGGGGAGGAACTGAGGGCGGGCACTAAGGGTCCTTTGGGAGGGGGAGGTACTAAGGGGCTTCTGGGAGGGGGAGGCACTGAGATTCTGCTGGGAGGGGGAGGCATTGATAGCCCTTTGGGAGGTGGCAGGGCACTAAGTGGTTTTGGGAAGGGGAGGCACTGAGGGGCTTTTGGCAGGGGGAGGAACTGAGGTTCTGTTGGGAGGGGGAGGCACTGAAGGAAATTTGTGAGGTGGTAGAGGACTGAGGGGCTTTTGGGAGGGGGAGGCACTGAGAGACCTTTGGGAGGGGGAGGAAGTGAGGGGCTTGTGGGCAGGGGGAGGAACTGAGGTTCTGTTGGGAGGGGGAGGCACTGAAGGAAATTTGTGAGGTGGTAGAGGACTGAGGGGCTTTTGGGAGGGGGAGGCACTGAGAGACCTTTGGGAGGGGGACCCACTGAGGGGCTCTTGGGAGGAGGAGGAACTGAGGTTCTGTTGGGAGTGGGAGGCACTGAAGGAAATTTGTGAGGTGGTAGGGGACTGAGGGGTTTTGGGAGGGGGAGGAACTGAGAGCCCTTTGGGAAGGGGAGGTACTGATGGCCCTTTGGGTGGGGGACCCACCGAGGGCCCTTTGGGAGGGGGAGGCACTGAGGGGCTTGTGGGAGGGGGAGGAACTAAGGGACTTTTGGGAGGGGGAGGAACTGAGAGACCTTTGGGAGGGGGACCCACTGAGGGGCTCTTGGGAGGGGGAGGAACTGAGGGCGGGCACTAAGGGTCCTTTGGGAGGGGGAGGTACTAAGGGGGCTTTTGGGAGGGGAAGACATTCAAGAAAATTTTGGAAGGGGAGGCACTGAAGGAAATTTGGGAGAGGGCAGGGAACTGAAAGGTTTGGGGAGGAGAAGTCACTGAGGGGCTTGTGGGAGGGGGAGGTACTGAGAGCCCTTTGGGAGGGGGAGGCACTGAGGGGCTTGTGGGAGGGGGAGGCACTGAGAGTCCTTGGGAGGGGGAGGCACTGAGGGCCCTTTGGGAGGGGGAGGCACTGAGGGCCCTTTGGGTGGGGGAGGAAGTGAGGGGCTTGTGGGAGGGGGAGGAACTGAGGTTCTGTTGGGAGGGGGAGGCACTGAGAGCCCTGTGGGAGGGGGAGGCACTGAAGGAAATTTGTGAGGTGGTAGGGGACTGAGGGGCTTTTGGGAGGGGGAGGCACTGAGGGAGGGCATTTAGTGCCCTTTGGGTGGGGGAGGAAGTGAGGGGCTTCTGGGACGGGGAGGAACTGAGGTTCTGTTGTGAGGGGGAGGCACTGAGGGAGGGCATTGAGTGCCCTTTGGGAGGGGGAGGAAGTGAGGGGGGGGCACTGATGGCACTTGGCGAGCGGGAGACACTGAAGGAAATTTGGGAGAGGGCAGGGGACTGAAAGGTTTGGGGAGGAGGAGGCACTGAGGGGCTTGTGGGAGGGGGAGGTACTAAGGGCCTTTTGGGACGGGGAGGCACTGAGGTTCTGTTGGGAGGGGGAGGAACTGAAGGAAATTTGTGAGGTGGCAGGGGACTGATGGGTTTTGGGAGGGAGAGGAACTGAGGGCGGGCACTGAGGGCCCTTTGGGAGGGGGAGGAACTAAGGGGCTTCTGGGAGGGGGAGGCACTGAGATTCTGCTGGGAGGGGTAGGCATTGATAGCCCTTTGGGAGGTGGCAGGGCACTAAGTGGTTTTGGGAAGGGGAGGCACTGAGGGGCTTTTGGCAGGGGGAGGAACTGAGACCCTTTTGGGAGGGGGAGGCACTGAGGGCTCTTTGGGAGGGGGAGGAACTGAAGGAAATTTGTGAGGTGGCAGGGGACTGATGGGTTTTGGGAGGGAGAGGAACTGAGGGCGGGCACTGAGGGCCCTTTGGGACGGGAACATACTGAGGTGCTTTTCATAGGGGAATGAACTTAGGGCGGGCACTTAGGGGCTTCTGGGACGGGGAGGAACTGAGGTTCTGTTGGGAGGGGGAGGCACTGAAGGAAATTTGTGAGGTGGTAGAGGACTGAGGGGCTTTTGGGAGGGGGAGGCACTGAGAGCCCTTTGGGAGGGGGAGGCACTGAGGGCCCTTTGGGTGGGGGAGGAAGTGAGGGGCTTGTGGGAGGGGGAGGAACTGAGGTTCTGTTGGGAGGGGGAGGCACTGAGAGCCCTGTGGGAGGGGGAGGCACTGAAGGAAATTTGTGAGGTGGTAGGGGACTGAGGGGCTTTTGGGAGGGGGAGGCACTGAGGGAGGGCATTTAGTGCCCTTTGGGTGGGGGAGGAAGTGAGGGGGGGGCACTGATGGCACTTGGCGAGCGGGAGACACTGAAGGAAATTTGGGAGAGGGCAGGGGACTGAAAGGTTTGGGGAGGAGGAGGCACTGAGGGGCTTGTGGGAGGGGGAGGTACTAAGGGCCTTTTGGGAGGGGGAGGCACTGAGGTTCTGTTGGGAGGGCGAGGCACTGAGGGGGCTTTTGGGAGGGAGAGGCACTGAAGGAGGGCACTGAGAGCCCTTTGGGAGGGGGATGCACTAAGCTGGGTAACTGAGGGGGTTTTGGGAGGGGGCGGCACTTAGAGCCCTTTGGGAAGGGGCGGCACTGAGGGGCTTTTCAGAGGGGGAGGATCTGAGGGAGGGCACTGAGGGCCCTTTGGGAGGGGGATGCACTGAGGGCCCTTTGGGAGGGGGATGCACTGAGGGGGCTTTTGGGAGGGGCAGGCACTGAAGGAAATTTGGCAGGAGACTGAGGGGCTTGGGGAGGGGGAGACCCCGAAGAGACACTGGGAGGGGGCTGGCCTGCTGATATCGGGAATGGGGCAGAACTGAGACTTTGCGAAGGGTCGGCATTGAGGGGCCTTTATCCCAAAGTTACTTTGAGACATTTGACGTAGAAAACGGGGAAGAGTAGATTCCAAGATGCAGGGCAGTTGCGGCTGTCAGACTAGTAATGGGGGTAGATTGTGGGGGGAGGCTAGGTAATAAGCCGGGATGCGGGAGTTTGAGGAGAGACTCTATTAAGGAGGGTAGGCTGGGGGGGTGGATCATAAGACAATGAGAGAGTGCTTAAGCCTCCATGAGGGCGGGAGAATGGCAGGGACAAAGAACGTGAGGAAGGGGTTCGGGACAAGGTAATCAGGATAATTTGTGGGTGAAAGTAACATTCAAAATGGGAGGGGAAGGGGGGTCAGCGCGAAGACTCGTGGTAATGAGCAGGTTGTGAGGAAGATCTATACTACCCCCCACATGGGGACGGGGTTTAGGATTAAAGGATAGGGGGGAAATGGGGAGGGGGCTGTATTTAGAGACGGAAAGGGAGTTCCGGCTGGAAGACTAAAGTAAGGACAGATCATGAGGGGGTACAATACGTAAAAAGAGGGGCCGGGGCTTTGAGAACCCTAACCCTAAACTCTAGGGACTGGATGTAATGGAGGTGCACTGTGGGGAGCTGGACTGTAAAGAGATGGAGAGGGGTATCCGCTTATAGGACAAATTGGGAGCCTAAATTGTGGCACCTACATAAACAGGAGATGGGGAGGGGGTAGCAAAGAACTGGGGGGGTTAGAATTTTTTAAATGGGGGAAGGACACTGAATCTCCAGGATCGCAATAATGAGGTGGTGGGAAAGTAGCAAAGTATTTAGAGATTGGGGGGAGAGGGTTAGAGGGGGCTACAGTCATGGATGCTAAATTATTATTTTAAATGGGAGGTGGTGGGATGTTATTGGATTATAAAGAAATGGTGGGGGGGGGTTTAGGGCTTTATGGCAAAGCTCTGGGGAGGCTAGAATTTAAATAGATGGGGGGAGGCAGGAGAACCCTAACCCTGATGCTGTTTTTAAGGGGAAGGGTCTGTTCTAGGTTAAAGAGATGGGGAAGAGCCCGGAAGGTTAGGGAGTTATCGCGAAGCTCTGGGGAGGCTAGAATTGAAGTAGCTGGGGAGGGACCACTCCCCCTGGGGACCTGCTGTAATGGGGGTCCATCGGATCCAGAGACGGGAGGGGCTTGGAGGGTAAGGATTTGTAGGAAAGGGTTGGGGCTAGAATTTAGTCCATGGAGCGAGGCTTTGCGTCTCAGGAAGCGAAGCAGTGAGGGTCTGTGATAGGAGGATGGCACACTATCCAAAGCTTGGGGGGAGAGCTTTCACTACAGTTAGGGGAGCTGTTAGATCATGAGGAGGGGCATGATGTGAAAGGAGTGTCCTAAGGAGGGGACAAAATGTGAAGCTGCAGCAGGGGGCTTTGCGACCCTAACCCTAGGAACCTGATGTAATGGGGGTCTACCGTGAGGAGCTGCAGTATAAAGATGAGGAAGGGGTTGGAGGTTAGGATTTACAGCAAAGAGTTTGGGGGGTTCGAGTTTTAATAGATCAAGAGACTTCGCTAGCCCTGGCGATTGGTTTTAATGGGGGTCAATTGTGTGAAGCTGTATTATATAGGGATGAAGAGGGGTTACAGTTTAGGGATGTATAGCAAAGATTTGGGGAGGCTAGAACTTAAAGAGATGAGGAGGGGCTAACCCTAACCCTCCCCTAGGGACCTGACATAATGGGGATCAATCGTGGGGAGCTCAAGAGATGGATAGAAGATTGGAGATTAAAGATTTATAGGAAAGTGTGTGTGGGGGGGGTGGCCAGACGTTAAATAGATGGGAAGGGGCTTTGAGTCTCCAGAACTAGCTCTGAGGGAGTTGGGAGGGTGGCCAAGTATTCAGAGATTGGGGGGAGATAGGTGTTATAGTCAGGGGAGCCAACATTAAAAATGGGCAGGGCGTGATGTTGAAGGAGTGTCCTAATGAGGGGAGTATGTGGGAGGGGGTAAAACGTAAAGGGGGGGGCTTTGATCATCAGAACCCTAGTCCTCCCTCCCCTCCTCCAGGGATCCCCGGTCATGGGGGAAGGCTGTGGAGAGGGGGGTGGGGGGCAATAGATAACAAATGCTCCAGGAGGGGATTCGAGCAGAGTAAGGGGGATGACTACAGGGGTCCCAGAGGCTCTGAGAGAAGCCTTATGTAGGGGGGGGGGCTGGGCTCCACCTGAGAAGAGTTTAAAGGCTGGATTCGTTTAACTGCATCAGAATCTAGGTTTGCTTGTGATTTTTTTATTTTGGGGGATGGTTTGAGGAGATTTTTGGAGGGAGGCAGAGGGAGGGACTTGGAAGCCACGGCCGCTATCAATAGCGATATGGAGGAAGCTTGAGCTAGAGGACAGAAATCAGGCTAGAGATTAAGCTGTATGAAGGAGGGGGGTGGGCTGCAATGAGGGGGAGGGGTCCTGAGGATGAACCCAGAATATGGGTCATGTTATAGCAGGGTGGGGTGTTGGGCTAGGTCCGGGGTGAATGATTGACAACATCCTCCCTAGGAAAGATGCTCTAGGGCTACAGAGATGGGAAAGGGGCTTAAGGCTAGACCAGGATAATCAGGGAACAGGCTATTTTGTAAGGGTGGGGAGGGCAGCTACAAGAAGTACTCAAGCTTAGGCTACAGTAACCCGGGAGGGGTGCTGAGATTGGAGCCAGTAACCACCATGAAAGTGAAGTTGTAAGGAGAGAGGCTATAGTTTTGAGAAAGGGGCTTGAGATTTAATACAATAACCACCATAAAGATGAGGTTGTAACTGTGAGGGGGCTCTAGTTTACGGGAGGGAACTTGAGATCAGATCCAATAACCACCATGAAGGTGAGGTGGTGAGGGGGGGGACTCAAGTTTTGGGGTGGGGCTTGGGACTGGATTGAGTTACCACCATAAAGGCTGGGCTATAAAGGGAGGGGGTTTGAGGTTGCATCCTATAACCACCATAAAGGTGAGGCTGTAAGAGGGACTCTGGTTTTCGGGAGGGGGCTTGGGACTGGATTGAGTTACCACCATAAAGGCTGGGCTATAAAGGGAGGGGGTTTGAGGTTGCATCCTATAACCACCATAAAGTTGAGGCTGTAAGGGGGACCCCGGTTTTGGGGAGGGGGTTTGAGGTTGCATTCTATAACCACCATAAAGGTGAGGCTGTAAGGGGGACCCCGGTTTTGGGGAGGGGGTTTGAGGTTGCATTCTATAACCACCATAAAGGTGAGGCTGTAAGGGGGACCCCGGTTTTGGGGAGGGGGCTTCGGATTGGATAAGTAACCACCTTAAAGGTGAGGCTGTAAGAGGGACTCTGGTTTTCGGGAGGGGGCTTGGGATTGGATTGAGTTACCACCATAAAGGCTGGACTATAAAGGGAGGGGGTTTGAGGTTGCATCCTATAACCACCATAAAGGTGAGGCTGTAAGGGGGACCCCGGTTTTGGGGAGGGGGCTTCGGATTAGATGCAGTTACCACCATAAAGTGAGGCTGTAAGAGGGACCCTGGTTTTGGGGAGGGGGTTTGAGGTTGTATCCTATAACCACCATAAAGGTGAGGCTGTAAGGGGGACCCCGGTTTTGGGGAGGGGGCTTCGGATTGGATTGAGTTACCACCATAAAGGCTGGGCTATAAAGGGAGGGGGTTTGAGGTTGTATCCTATAACCACCATAAAGGTGAGGCTGTAAGGGGGACCCCGGTTTTGGGGAGGGGGCTTCGGATTGGATTAGTAACCACCATAAAGGTGAGGCTGTAAGGGGGACCCCGGTTTTGGGGAGGGAGCTTCGGATTAGATGCAGTTACCACCATAAAGGTGAGGCTGTAAGAGGGACCCTGGTTTTGGGGAGGGGGTTTGAGGTTGTATCCTATAACCACCATAAAGGTGAGGCTGTAAGGGGGACCCCGGTTTTGGGGAGGGGGCTTCGGATTAGATGCAGTTACCACCATAAGGTGAGGCTGTAAGAGGGACCCTGGTTTTGGGGAGGGGGCTTCGGATTAGATGCAGTTACCACCATAAAGTTGAGGCTGTAAGAGGGACTCTGGTTTTCGGGAGGGGGCTTGGGACTGGATTGAGTTACCACCATAAAGGCTGGGCTATAAAGGGAGGGGGTTTGAGGTTGCATCCTATAACCACCATAAAGGTGAGGCTGTAAGGGGGACCCCGGTTTTGGGGAGGGGGCTTCGGATTGGATTAGTAACCACCATAAAGGTGAGGCTGTAAGAGGGACCCTGGTTTTGGGGAGGGGGTTTGAGGTTGTATCCTATAACCACCATAAAGGTGAGGCTGTAAGAGGGACTCTGGTTTTCGGGAGGGGGCTTGGGATTGGATTGAATTACCACCATAAAGGCTGGGCTATAAAGGGAGGGGGTTTGAGGTTGCATCCTATAACCACCATAAAGGTGAGGCTGTAAGGGGGACCCCGGTTTTGGGGAGGGGGTTTGAGGTTGTATCCTATAACCACCATAAAGGTGAGGCTGTAAGGGGGACCCCGGTTTTGGGGAGGGGGCTTCGGATTAGATGCAGTTACCACCATAAAGTTGAGGCTGTAAGGGGGACCCCGGTTTTGGGGAGGGGGCTTCGGATTGGATAAGTAACCACCTTAAAGGTGAGGCTGTAAGAGGGACTCTGGTTTTCGGGAGGGGGCTTGGGATTGGATTGAGTTACCACCATAAAGGCTGGACTATAAAGGGAGGGGGTTTGAGGTTGCATCCTATAACCACCATAAAGGTGAGGCTGTAAGGGGGACCCCGGTTTTGGGGAGGGGGCTTCGGATTAGATGCAGTTACCACCATAAAGTGAGGCTGTAAGAGGGACCCTGGTTTTGGGGAGGGGGTTTGAGGTTGTATCCTATAACCACCATAAAGGTGAGGCTGTAAGGGGGACCCCGGTTTTGGGGAGGGGGCTTCGGATTGGATTGAGTTACCACCATAAAGGCTGGGCTATAAAGGGAGGGGGTTTGAGGTTGTATCCTATAACCACCATAAAGGTGAGGCTGTAAGGGGGACCCCGGTTTTGGGGAGGGGGCTTCGGATTGGATTAGTAACCACCATAAAGGTGAGGCTGTAAGGGGGACCCCGGTTTTGGGGAGGGAGCTTCGGATTAGATGCAGTTACCACCATAAAGGTGAGGCTGTAAGAGGGACCCTGGTTTTGGGGAGGGGGTTTGAGGTTGTATCCTATAACCACCATAAAGGTGAGGCTGTAAGGGGGACCCCGGTTTTGGGGAGGGGGCTTCGGATTAGATGCAGTTACCACCATAAGGTGAGGCTGTAAGAGGGACCCTGGTTTTGGGGAGGGGGCTTCGGATTAGATGCAGTTACCACCATAAAGTTGAGGCTGTAAGAGGGACTCTGGTTTTCGGGAGGGGGCTTGGGACTGGATTGAGTTACCACCATAAAGGCTGGGCTATAAAGGGAGGGGGTTTGAGGTTGCATCCTATAACCACCATAAAGGTGAGGCTGTAAGGGGGACCCCGGTTTTGGGGAGGGGGCTTCGGATTGGATTAGTAACCACCATAAAGGTGAGGCTGTAAGAGGGACCCTGGTTTTGGGGAGGGGGTTTGAGGTTGTATCCTATAACCACCATAAAGGTGAGGCTGTAAGAGGGACTCTGGTTTTCGGGAGGGGGCTTGGGATTGGATTGAATTACCACCATAAAGGCTGGGCTATAAAGGGAGGGGGTTTGAGGTTGCATCCTATAACCACCATAAAGGTGAGGCTGTAAGGGGGACCCCGGTTTTGGGGAGGGGGTTTGAGGTTGTATCCTATAACCACCATAAAGGTGAGGCTGTAAGGGGGACCCCGGTTTTGGGGAGGGGGCTTCGGATTAGATGCAGTTACCACCATAAAGTTGAGGCTGTAAGGGGGACCCCGGTTTGGGTGAGGGGGCTTCGGATTGGATTAGTAACCACCATAAAGGTGAGGCTGTAAGAGGGACTCTGGTTTTCGGGAGGGGGCTTGGGATTGGATTGAGTTACCACCATAAAGGCTGGGCTATAAAGGGAGGGGGTTTGAGGTTGCATCCTATAACCACCATAAAGGTGAGGCTGTAAGGGGGACCCCGGTTTTGGGGAGGGGGCTTCGGATTAGATGCAGTTACCACCATAAGGTGAGGCTGTAAGAGGGACCCTGGTTTTGGGGAGGGGGTTTGAGGTTGTATCCTATAACCACCATAAAGGTGAGGCTGTAAGGGGGACCCCGGTTTTGGGGAGGGGGCTTCGGATTGGATTAGTAACCACCATAAAGGTGAGGCTGTAAGGGGGACCCCGGTTTTGGGGAGGGGGCTTCGGATTAGATGCAGTTACCACCATAAAGGTGAGGCTGTAAGAGGGACTCTGGTTTTCGGGAGGGGGCTTGGGATTGGATTGAATTACCACCATAAAGGCTGGGCTATAAAGGGAGGGGGTTTGAGGTTGTATCCTATAACCACCATAAAGGTGAGGCTGTAAGGGGGACCCCGGTTTTGGGGAGGGGGTTTGAGATTGCATCCTATAACCACCATAAAGGTGAGGCTGTAAGGGGGACCCCGGTTTTGGGGAGGGGACTTCGGATTAGATGCAGTTACCACCATAAAGTTGAGGCTGTAAGGGGGACCCCAGTTTGGGGGAGGGGGCTTCGGATTGGATTAGTAACCACCATAAAGGTGAGGCTGTAAGAGGGACTCTGAATTTTGGGGAGGGGGTTTGAGGTTGTATCCTATAACCACCATAAAGGTGAGGCTGTAAGGGGGACCCCGGTTTTGGGGAGGGGGCTTCGGATTGGATTAGTAACCACCATAAAGGTGAGGCTGTAAGGGGGACCCCGGTTTTGGGGAGGGGGCTTCGGATTAGATGCAGTTACCACCATAAAGGTGAGGCTGTAAGAGGGACTCTGGTTTTCGGGAGGGGGCTTGGGATTGGATTGAATTACCACCATAAAGGCTGGGCTATAAAGGGAGGGGGTTTGAGGTTGTATCCTATAACCACCATAAAGGTGAGGCTGTAAGGGGGACCCCGGTTTTGGGGAGGGGGTTTGAGATTGCATCCTATAACCACCATAAAGGTGAGGCTGTAAGGGGGACCCCGGTTTTGGGGAGGGGACTTCGGATTAGATGCAGTTACCACCATAAAGTTGAGGCTGTAAGGGGGACCCCGGTTTGGGGGAGGGGGCTTCGGATTGGATTAGTAACCACCATAAAGGTGAGGCTGTAAGAGGGACTCTGAATTTTGGGGAGGGGGTTTGAGGTTGCATCCTATAACCACCATAAAGGTGAGGCTGTAAGGGGGACCCCGGTTTTGGGGAGGGGGTTTGAGGTTGCATCCTATAACCACCATAAAGGTGAGGCTGTAAGGGGGACCCCGGTTTTGGGGAGGGGACTTCGGATTAGATGCAGTTACCACCATAAAGTTGAGGCTGTAAGGGGGACCCCGGTTTGGGGGAGGGGGCTTCGGATTGGATTAGTAACCACCATAAAGGTGAGGCTGTAAGAGGGACTCTGAATTTTGGGGAGGGGGTTTGAGGTTGCATCCTATAACCACCATAAAGGTGAGGCTGTAAGGGGGACCCCGGTTTTGGGGAGGGGACTTCGGATTAGATGCAGTTACCACCATAAAGTTGAGGCTGTAAGGGGGACCCCGGTTTGGGGGAGGGGGCTTCAGATTGGATTAGTAACCACCATAAAGGTGAGGCTGTAAGAGGGACTCTGAATTTTGGGGAGGGGGTTTGAGGTTGTATCCTATAACCACCATAAAGGTGAGGCTGTAAGGGGGTCCCCCGTTTGGGGGAGGGGGCTTCGGATTGGATCTGGTTACCACCATGCCGGCTAAAGCATAAGGAGAGGATCCAGGAAGCCCAAGGCTTGGTTGGGAGGTGGGGGTCTTGCCCCTGGATTAGTTGTGGGCGGGGATAGGAGTGGGGGGGACAGCCCCAACAGGTGGCTGCTGCGCAGTATCTGAGCTGGGGAAGAGGTGGGGGCTAGGCCGCCTCGGTAGCTGGGGGGGGCTGGACTGCAGTGAGTGGGAAGGGGCGGGGGCGCCCTGCGGCTGGCCCGCAGTCCCAGCACTCGGCACGGCTCAGGCTGGCCCAGCGGTCGGGGTCCGGGAGCACGCTGGCAATGGCGCAGCGGGCGGTCTGCTGCAGAAATCGGGTGGGGTCCGCAGCGGCTGCGGCAGAGGGGCAGCGCCAGGGGCCGGCCCACTTCCGGGGATCAGTCTCCCCATCTCCATCCCGCAGCCTTTCGCTCCGCCCACGCGGTGGTCCGGGGATGGCAGACTGCAGAGGAGGGGGCGGGGCGCGGACCCTCCCTCCCGGGCTGCGGAGGAGGGGATGGGCACTGCGGCTTAGGGGTCCAGGGCGGAAGCAGACAGGCTGCGGTGGGGGGGGGGCACTGCGGCATTGGGGGGCTGGGCTGCGGTAGCCGTCAGCTCCCCAGAGGCGGGGCTGGCGGGTGGGAGAACGAGGGTCCGCATTGGCCGCTTCCGCATCTGCAGAGCGGTCCGCAGGGAGGGGGCTGCGCGGGGGGCAGCAGGGGGCGGGGCCGAGCCTCCGCCGTCAGAGAGGACGCCCCTCCCTAGTGCGGCACTAGGCACCCAAGGGAGGGGGGAGAGGCGGTCTGCCGCCGCCGCCGCCGAGCCATTTCTTCTTCCCCAGTTACCTGTCCCCGCATGGATTCTTCCACAGCTTTCCCCGGAGATTTGGGGCTATTTGGAGCCTTGGAGAGAGCTAGCCCCCCTCCCCTTAATTTCCAGGAGAGGAAACTGAGGCTGCAGCGGTGAAGCACTAGCTACCGCAAAGCCGCACCGGCGAACCCTCGGGTGACGCCACTGCAGCACTTGGAGCCCGCCCACCCCTCCCTCCCCTCTCCCCCTCCTCCAATCTGGAACGGCCAAGTCCGAGAGCCTTCTCTGCTCCTCACTTCCTGGTCTATGCGGTATTTGCTCCGCAGACCACCCCTCCCCTCCTGGCGGGTCCCGCCCACCTGTCTGCTGCAGCTTTCCCACCCAGATTTTCGACGCAGTACCAATTTCTCTGTGCCCCCCCCCCCCAGGTTCTGTGCTGGACCCTTTTTATGTCTACCCCATTTTCGGGGTCTCCCGGCTCTCTGGGGTCCAGCTGTTAAGCCAAAGACCCTCGGATCGATTCATCGAGCCCGATGCTCTTATGTCTACGCCATTTCTCGGGGTCTCCCGCTCTCTGGGGTCCAGCTGTTAAGCCAAAGACCCTCGGATCGATTCAGCGAGCCCGATGCTGCATCACCCCCGCTCTAGAATTCATCCGCATGCCCCTTCTCGGGACCTTCCCAAGGGGCTTCCCACCCCTCTCCGGGCTCCCTCAGCGTCCGCCAGCCACCGTCAATCGGCAATCATTCTCCCTGCTCCGTCCCCCGCATTTTCGTCCATCGCCCGCCCCCTCCCCCATCACTCACCTGGACTCCCGCAAGGGGCTCGGTCGCCCCCCAATCTTCCACAGCTGCCCAAGGGAGGCACCGGTCCTAGCGCGTGTTCCCCACCCCGCCACCCCCAGCGGGGAGCTCCAGGGGCTCTCTCGCTCCCACCCGGAGACGACCGCCTGGCGCGGGCTTTGAAAGCCCCAGGGAGGCTGCCCCTCTCCCCTGGGCTCCCGCCCGGCCCCGCACCTTTGGCCGGGGCCATCTCCCTCCTTGCTCCCGCCCCTTCTCCCAGGTCGGCCGGAGCCGCCTTCTTCCCCTCCGAAGTTACTTCGTAGCCTTGCGGGCTCCTGTCAGTGTCCGCCCCAGCCCCTGCGGCTGCGCCCGCTTGGAGCCTCGGCAGCCCTGACGCAGTAGCGCCAAACTGAATGAATGAACGGGAGTGTGGGGTGCGACGGCGGCCGGCCGGGGGGCTGGGGCTGGCCGGCGCCCGGGGACTGCCCTGCTCGAAGGCGGGCTCCACCTTACCCGACAGCCGGCTCTGGGCAGCCTGCGGCGGTGGCTCGAGGCTGGCGCCGGTCCGGCCCCTGGGGAGGCGCCGGGGGAGCGGGCGGGCGAGCGGCTGGGGACTCCGGGGGGCGAAGGCTGCGGGAGCGTCGGGAGAAGCGACTGCACGAGGCGAGACTCGACTCCGTCTGGGCAGAGCGGAGCGCGGGGCGGGCTCGAAGAAAGCTTGTGCGCAGGCGCGGCGGCTCCGCTCCTCCCCCGCCCGCCGGGGGCCGCCGCCGCTGCAGAGGCAGCTGGCGGGGGCGGGGCGGGCCGGTCGGAGCGCTGTAACGCCGAGCGCGGCCGTCAGGGGGAGGCCGAGAGCAAGGCCGGCCGGCCCGGGCGGGGCTGACAGGGGCCGAGCCGAGTGAGGAGCCTGGGCTGAGCCCGAGCGGAGCCCGGGACTGAGGAGGAAGATGCTGCGGACGCCCGGAGGAGCAGGGGGGGGACCCTGCGTGGGCAGGAGCTCCGCCACCGCCGCGGCCTTGCTGCTGCTCACAGGTGCGTCCGCGACCCCCAGATCCCCGGAGAAGGACGGGATGGGCCGTGAGGGGGAAAACGGGCGGCCGAGCGGGATCCCACCCCACCCGTGTCCCGCGTGGACCAAATGAGCGTCTCAGCGCCCCCCCGGGGGCCTCCCTCTTCACGCCGCGCAGGGGGTCTGTGCCGACCCCCCTCACAAGGGCCCGTGTCCTGAGCACTCTTCTCCCCTCCCCCTCCGTGGCACCCACTCGTGATGGGAAATACGAGCCGCTCCCCCACCCCACCCCCTGAGTTGCAGAGTCTCAGTGCTGCAGCCGCCTTCCCCCCCTTCCTTGACCTTCTCCCTCTGCCTTCCCGAGGCTCCAGTGCAAACTCAGGAGGCGGGTGCTCGGGGGCACTGAGTGCCAGCGCTGCCCAGGGACTCCCCCTGGACCCTCCCTTATTCCTTATTCCCCTGTCCGAAGCTCCCATGCCCCTGCTGGCCCCGCCGCAGCGGTCGGGCTCTGCCCCCAGGAGCGCTGCCCCCAGGAGCGCTGCCCCCCAGCCTTCCTGGCCCAGGCTTCCACGCCCAGCCCCGTGCGGCCTTGCCTTTTCCCCTTTGCGCGGGTTTGCAGGGGTGCCCCGTGTGGGGCCCGGCAAGAGCGCGGTGCACAGATCTGCTTTTCGGGGCTTCCCAAGAGGAGCCGATTCTGGTGCAGGAGGCCGCTTCCCGATCCACTTGGTCTTTCCTGTGTGGATGGTTGGGCCCGGGGCCTTGGGAATTGTCTCGGGCCAGAGGCTTTATCACCACGGGGCCAGAGGGCACGGCCCGGCTGACTGGAGGGAGGGTCTCTTCCATTTTAACCCAGGAGTCTGGTGACTGTAACCGAACTGCCCCACCCTGGCCCCCCAGCCATGGCAAGAAACCTGGATAGCCCAGGTTCTTTCTGCTGTTGCAGCTCTCCGGTCAGATAATCCCGTTCTGCTACACATGTACACACACAGACACAGGTCACACAGCTCATACACACCAAAAAGTCCAGATCTCCCTCCAGGTCAGGAAACTAGGAAAAGAAATCATCCAGCCCCTCTCCTTAGAGTTCCTGCTTGGGCTCAAGCTCCCTCCAAGGCTTCCCTCAGCCTCAGCCACCGGGCGGGACACTAACCCCGGCCTGTCCTCTCCTGCCAGACACAAACGCGGCTGCCCTCTGCCCTCTAGGACGCTGCTCACCTGGCCTACTTCTTTAGTAGGGAGATTGTTTTCTCGCCTTCCTGCCCTCCTCCAACACACCGGGCTGGTCCTGCGGGTGATGGCAGGCCTTTCCTCTCAGTCTAGCCATCCAGGCCCTTGTTAAGTGCTGGCAGCCAGCCTCTCAGTCATTTCCCCTGGCTTCCTGCTCACCCTAGCCACTGCCCTTTCACTGGCTCATCAGCATACACCCCGACATCCCCTCAGTCCGGTGAAGTCCACAGGCATGATCCCCCTCTGCACTTGGTCTCCATCGCTGGGGGGTCCTCCGGCCATAGTCCTATGCACTGACCTCGTGGGTGATTACAGTCTCCTGTTCTTCCCGTCCGCCTGGGCCTCTCTAGCCTCCAGTCCCTCCATGCTCTCTACCTCTCTGGACAAAGTTCAGATGGAACACCGTCCACGGTCCTTGTACCTACTGCCGTCCCCAGCTCCAGGTTCCTTCCACACTGTTGGTCTTCTTCTTGGCTGGGTAGTTCTCCTGTTCCTCAGCATCTGTTCTGAATCTTATCTGTTACCACATCCATACCTGTGCCCGTTAGGACCTCATCTCCTTTGAAGAAATGAAGGTGAGAATGGCAGCTGGAATTCCTCTTTACTGATTCCCAGCCACATCCCAGGGTTCTCCTTTGCTCTGGGCTCAGTGGGAGAGGCAGTCCCCTCCTGTCATTCCCCCTCATGTCTTCATTTTCTTTATTTTTGGGTTTTTTTTTTTCAACTTTTATAGATCGTTTATCCTTAAATCAACATTTTTTAGACTTAGGAGCAATTTTAATAGTGCCAGAAATAATCATGAAAATTTGTATCAGTAAAGTTTATACTTATCAAAATATGTTCCTCAAAGGAGAAAACCAAAGCAGCACCAGACGCTAGTTCCCTAAACTGTTGGTCCAGTGATCCCTCTCTTACAATACACTGATTTTGAGAAGCTTCTCTGTCCTCTCCTCTCCACTTCAGGTAAAGGAGGTTGAAAGCTATTCACTCCAACTAGCCCATTGCTGGACCCTACCTCAACAGCCAGTGTTAGTGGGGAAGGGAAACAACACTTTTGTTGTACTGGTTATTTAATCTGTGTATGTTATTTTTCTGGCTTTGCTTCCTTCATTCTATTGGTTAATAGAAACTTTCACTGGCTTCTCCGAATTCTTCATAGTCATTATTTCTTACAGCTAAGTAATAGAACTATTTTCATCGACCACAAGGCTATTCCCCAATCAATGGGAGTCAACTTGGTCTTCCGTTCTATGTTATAATAAAACGTCCTGCTAAGATTAATGAGACCTCTCTTCCTCTCTTTTGTCTTCCTTCTCTCTCTCTCTCTCTCTCTCTCTCTCTCTCTCTCTCTCTCTCTCTCTCTATATATATATATATATATATATATATATATATATGTATGTATATATATATGTATACATATGTATACACACATACACATACATGCATATGTCTAGCAGCAAGTGGGATCTCTGAGTCAAAGGATATAGATATTTTAGTCACTTTATTGTCTAATTAAAATTTTCTTTCCAAAATGGTTGGACCAATTCAATAGCTACCATCAACAGAGTGATAATGTGTTCATCTTTCCACAGCACCCCCAATATCAACCAATCCTATCTTTTATCATCTTCCCAAATTGCTGAGTGAGTATGAGATGAAATCATGGGGCTAATTTGATTCAAATTTCTCTTGTTAATGATCTGTAGTCCTTCATGTGATTGTTAATAATTTGCGTTTTTTTGAGGACTGTTTTCATATTCTTTGGCCAATGGATATAAAATCATTGAGGAATGGTTGCCCTCAGTATTGTCTGTATGGACACGTGTGTGTTTCCAAAGCTCATCTAATATTAGGTACTTGTCAGGGACATTTGATATGAAAATATTTTCCTCCAATGACAATTTGCTTTCGTGTGTTAGTTAATTGAATTTGTTGCTTACAAGGACTTTATAGTTTCAGGTCATCAAAATAATCTATTTTATTTTTTCTGCTCACCTCTATTGCTTGATTAAGAACTCTCCTCTTTGCTGCAGATATGGAAGATATTTGAGCTTATTCTCTTAATTTTTTTAGGATGTGAACTTTAACATTCAATTTATTTCTCCATTGTGAACTTGTTCTCTAATAGTCATCACCCTCCTCTTTATCCATGGTCTCCTTCCCTTAGTACCTATAGATGTGCCCAGGTATTTCCTATTCTGATAAAAACCTTCCCTTAGTACCATTCTTCCCTCAGTCTATTAATACGTATATATATTTTCCTTTCATAGTCAGACTTCTAGGAATCACTTCCCAATTACTTTTTTTTTTGTAAATTAAAAAAAATGGACACTTATTATTTTTAAATTTTGAGATCCAAATTCTCTCATTCTTCCCAGTCTCTCTCCCACCCATGGAGAAAGCAAGCAAGATGATTCACATTATACAAGTGAAAAAATGGAAAATCTATTTACATATTAGCCATGTTGAAAAAAAAAAAAAGGCAAGAAAAAAAAGAAAGTGAAAAATGTATGCTTCAATCTACCCTGAGATTTCGTTGGTTCCATCTCTGGTAGTTGATAGTATTTTTCATCATGGGTCTTTTGGAAATACCTATTTTAGAAATACCTTAAATAATTGTATTGATCAGAGTATCTGAGTCATTCACAGTTGATTATCATTACAATATTGCTGTGTGCTATGTTTTTCTGGTTCAATTCACTTTGCATCAGTTTATATAGATCTTCCCTGATTTTTCTGAAACTATACCTCAGAATTTTTTACAGCACAATAGTAAATATCAAATCACATATTACAATCATACATTACACCTTGTTCAATCATTGTCTCATTGATGAGTTTCCATTTTTTTCCCACCACGAAATTCATTCTATAAATATTTTTGTATTTTTGGATCCTTTTCTTTTTTCTTTGATCTCTTTGGTATATAACTCAAGTAGGGTACTGCTGGATTTTTTTTGGTAGCCTTTTGAGCATAGTTTCTAACTGCTCCCCAGAATGATTGGATCAGATCACTACTTTACCAACATTGCATTAATGTCCATATTTTCCCACACCTTTCTTCTCAGCATTTGCCGTTTTCCTTTTTGTCATGTTGGCCAATCTGATGGATATGAAGTGGTACTTTAGAGTTGTTTGAATTTGTGTTTGTCTAATTATTATTTGGAACATTTTTTTTTCATATAACTATAGATAGTTTTGATTTCTTCTTTTGAAAACTTCCTATTTATATCCTTTGACCATTAAACAATTGGGAAATGATTCTTATTTTTCTAAATTTCATTCACTTCCCAATAGATTTGAGAAATTAGGCTTTTATCAGAAAAACTCGCTACAAAACGTCCCTCCAGTTTCCTGCTTTCCTTCAAAATTTGACTACTTTTGTTTATGTAAAAGCTTTTTAAATTTCATGTAATCAAAACTATCCATTTTATCTTCCATGATCAGACTCTCTATGTCTTGTTTGGTCATAAATTCTTCCCTTCTTCATACATCTGATGGGTAAATGATTCCATACTTACCTAATTTGCTTGTGCTATCCTAACAATCACAACAATCTAAATCATATATACATTTTGGCCTTATCTTGGCAAATGGTACAAGATATGTTGGTCTATGTCTAGTTTTTGTCCCATTGTTTTCCAGTTTTCTCCAGCAGCTTTTGTTGAATAGTGAGTTCTTGCCCCTAAAGCTGCCTCTATACATTGTACACCTGATCTAGTCCACTGATCCATCAGTGTATTTCTTAGAGATTACCAGATTGGTTTGATGATTTCTACTTTGTAATATGGTTTGAAATCTGATATGGCTAGGCCATTTTTCTTCACATTTATTTTCACTGATTCCCTTAATATTCTGGACTTTTTGTTTTTCTACATGAATTTTATTATTTTTCTAGTTCTATAAAATAATTGCACAGATGATTTTATAATATTTTATTTATAATTTATAAATTATAATTAGGTGATCTATTTTTATAAATATAATTTCTGATATTTTATAATATAGTTTCATTTATACTATTTATACTTATTTTATATAAATTTTATATTATATATAAATATATATAAATTATATATATTATATAAAATTATACATATATATATATTTATACTAATTTGTCATCACTATTTATAAATAATGAAACAAGAATTAGTTTGGTTGGTATGATAATGCATACGTACACTACTTTTGGTAGAACTGTAATTCTTTTTTTCCCCTCAATCATATTTTATTTTTCCAAATACATATAAAGATAGTTTTCAACACTGACTTTTATATGATTTTGTGTTCCAAACTTTTCTCTTTCCTTTACATCCCCGTTCCCTAAGACAGCAAGTATTCTGATATAGGTTAAATAGGTGTAATCCTTTTAAACAAATTTCTGTATCTGTCATGTTGTACAAGAAAAATCAGACCAAATGAGGAAAAAACCTTGAGAAAGAAAAACAAACAACAATCAAAAGTAAAATCCTATGCTTTGATTCACATTCGGTCTCTAGTTTTTTGGCATTGAAAGCTCTGAATATTCTGGTTTCAGCTTGTCTCTCCAGGATGACTAATCCCCCTTTACATGGTCTGGGTCTGAACCAAAGTGATCCGCTTGCTGTTTCCCACTGATGCTGTTCCATCTCCCAGCACCTCCTCTTTGCATAGGAGTTCCCCTCTATGCCTAAAACGCTCTCCATCCTCTTCTTCGCCTGGTAGGTACTTCAGCAGACCGTCCCAGATCAGCTCAACTGCCACCTTCTGCAAGAAGCTTGTCTCGATCTCAGTGGAAATTTAGTGGCTTGTCCCCCTCTCCCTCCATCATTTTGGGTGTTTTTTATACAGCCTGAACTCACGTTTCGGTGAATGTGCTGTTTCCTCCTTTTGTTCCCTCCCCATACTCCCACCTCCCGGTAGAATGTAAGGTAGGAACCCACCTTCTTTTCTATCCATTCCACCTAGCATGTTGTCCCTGGCACATAGTAGGCCCGGGGGGGGGAGGGGTCTGTTGATTAAGTTTCAGGCATGCTTGGGAGATTCTCTGAGGGAAGGATTTTGAGGAAGAGTTCCACTCTACTAAGCCAGAGTGGGTGACTTTGGGGGTGACATCTGTCATGTGTCACATTTGCAGATGAACGTCCTTTTCTTATTTGTACTAGGGATACAGAGAATTCCCAATTCAAGTGGGAGAAAAGCGAATAGAACTGAAAACACATTTCCATTGAAGCTTCCCAAGCAGTGATTGGCAGCCTGTGGGTGGATAAAACTGCTGGCAGCGATGTTAATAACATGCTGAACACTCCCGTCTTACAGAGCCCCTCCCTCAGAGACTTGGTTACAGTTTCTGTGGCTTCAAGAAAGTGCAGAGACTAAGAGTTAATTGTAATCTTTAAAGGAATTTGTGTGTAGCCCTCGGAGAGGGTGAGGGGATTCAAGAGGGAACTCTCCTGGAGAGGCTGAGGGACACTTGGAGAGTTAGCTCTTCTTTGAAGGAAGCCTAAGGTGTGAGAGAATATTCTCTAATGGAGACCAGCCTATCCTTTTGTAAGGGAGGTCTTCCATTCCTCATGAGAACGTTAACTAAGTTCTCCTTAAGTCTGAGAAGTCCTGCCCTTCAGAGAGGGACTCGATTCATTTCTGTTTTGAAGAAAGGCAGTTAATTGGCATTTCTGAGAAGTGAGAAGTGCCCAGCTACCTACTTTCCGAGAAGAACAAAATGATTGATCTGTGGTCCCAGAGGCCTTGGCAGTTGGCGGGTGAGAGGATTTCCATCTAGTCCCCAGCTCCTTTGCCCTGCTTTCCCAAGGCCCAGAGGGATTCCTCGGCGACCTTTCTCCCAGCTGATACCATGTTAAGCATCTATGACTCTTGTGGTTTTTCCTGTTACTCAATAACATGGGCAGTGGTGCTGAAAAGCCCCAGGAAAAGAGAGGGCTTTTTTCCAGTTTTACAGGTGGGACCTCGCTCAGGGAACGAGTGACTGCATTTTATGCCACTTCTGAGGGGATGCCAGAACATCCCCTTCCAGTGACTGGATCAGTGAGCAATGGGTGTCCGATCAAAAGGAGGGGCTCGCTGTCCGCTTTGAGGGCTTATTTGCATTAAGAGTCATTCCGTGTGGAGGGGTGACCGTGAAATGGTCGCAATTCTATCGGGTGCCTATTGAATTACAGTCAAATGGGGAAATGGACTGCCTAAAATGAAGCGAAGGTCCCATAATATTTTTTAACTCAATATTCCTTTATTTGGCACTTCCTAAGTACAAGCATTGGGGGTGGCAGTACAAAGATGATAATGGTAAACAGTGTCTACCACCCAGGAAGCTTACAACATTCTACAAGATAGAGGAAGCCCTTTCCCATTTGAAAGCTGAAGAAAAATGCTTCCCATCCTTCCATTGACATTGGAACCTTTTGTTTCCAACGCAGAAGGGTGGATGCGGAAGAGCTGGTTTGTTCTTAAAGCTGGCAGGCTGGCTTTCATAACCATCAGGTTACCCGATCTCAGAGGGTTTTTAGGAAGACCTGAGATGCCTTTCTTGTATAGGTGGGTTGAAACCAAGACAAAAATTAGTGTTTTCCCACTGGGAAAATGGTGGCTCTTGGTGGTGGTCAGGTCCTAGCAGTGCAGCCACATTCATCCTTAGCAGGGTTACTAAGCTTCATCTTAAGAGTTCCCTACATTGTCTTGGACCTCATCGCGGATAGATCCACGGCTCCCCGGGTAATTAGCAGAGGGGCCTGCTCTCAGCAGCAGAGTTCAGCCTTCTCCTAATAGCTGCTGCCAAGGGAGGAGGGTCTGAACTTCTCCAAACGCAGGTTATTGTAGTCTCTTCTTAAGATCGGCAACTTTCCGCCTTAATGCCATTTCCCTGGCTTAATTATTTCAAACTGAAATACAAATTAGGAAAGGAAAAAAATGTCATGTGTACAACAGAATGTATGAGATTCAAAATATAAAGCAATACATTTTCATTTCAAGAAAGACTATAATAAGTACTACACATTGTTGTTCAGAGCTATTCCTCTTTGCTTTGTGGTAGGTTTTCTTTTGTTCTCTGCTTTGTACTTTTTACTAGATTCTTTTTTTCTCCCTTCTCCTCCAAGGCAGCTACAATTAACATACATACATATATACATATATATAATACACAATGAATATTTATACATATTTAGACATATACATTCGTATATCTGCGTAAGACTGTATCATCCAGTTTGTCCTCTGTTTCTCTGAAGGTGGATAATATCTTAAGTCTAAGTCTTTCCATATTTTTCTGATTCCACCAACTCATCATTTCCTATACCCCAGTGATATTTCAACCTTATACTTTCTAGTTTTAATAGTCTAAAACAATACTGATTGATATGACTGACATATAGTGTAGTTTCTCTATTTTCTCTTTTAATTAAATTTATTTTAGCTGTAATTTTGTCTAAGATCATGATAACTATCCTTGGGTTTTGTTTGTTTTCAACATGAATTTTGTAAGGTTTTTCTTCCTCTTCCCTTAACTGCCCCCTCTCCAAGCAATCTGATATATATTAAACATGTACCGTTTTCCCCTTTGCTTCCCTTCCTTCTCTTCTCCCCAAGATAGCAAGTCATCTGAAAGAGGTTAAATATGTGCAGTTTTTTTTAACCTATTTCCACATTTGTCAACTGTGCAAGAAAAATCTTTAAAAAGAAAAAAAAAACATAAGAAAAAAAAGCAAACAAAAAGATGAGAATAGTCTGCTTCAATTTATGTTCAGGCTCCAAAGTTCTCTCTCTGGATGCAAATGGCATTGACTATTCCAAGTCTACTGAAATTGACTTTAATCACTACTTTGCAGAAAAAGCCAACTCCATCACAGTTGATCAGCACATAATCTTTCTGTTACTGTGTACAATGATGATCTGGTTCTGCTCATTTCACTCAGCATCAGTTCCTGTCAGTCTCTCCAGGTTTTTCTGAAATCATCCTCCTGATCATTTCTTTTAGAAGAATAATATTCCATAACATTCATATGCCATAACTTATTCAGCCATTCTCCAGTTGATGGGCATCTACTCAGTTTCCAGGTCCTTGCCGATACAAAAAGGGCTGCCAGAAACATTTTAGCACATGTGGGTCCTTTCCCCTCTTTTATGATGTCTTTGGGAT